>NW_026267210.1:12509-56358 GCF_000697945.3 Frankliniella occidentalis | reverse complement strand
CCCCCCCTCCTTCTCCCCCAACTCGCGCGCGGCATTCCTGCCTTCCCTTCCCTCAGTTTAGTTTCAGTCGCTCGTCGCTCGCTCAACCCGCTCCACCCGTAGGACCGCCGGATTCTTTCGGGAAGCGCATGCGAGGCCTCAACGCGGAGTGCGCACACGCGGGGGAGCGATAAGGAGACAGGGAGGGTCCAGATACACGGTGAGTAACACGTCAATGCGCGGGAGAATTGAAAATATGACGGTCATCTCCCACTCCATCCTGAAAGATTTCACCACTGGCTGAACCATAAACGCGCGAAAGGCATTTTGTTGGCGCAATTATTTCTCCAATCCCCCCTTAAGTTATGCCCTTTTCTCTACAGACCAGGATAAAATTCTAAATTGAGTGATTTTACAATTTCAGGCGGTGGCATGATAAAAGTTGACGAGACAGATCCGGTTGGGGGTAAGTGCTTTCACCGAGTGTTATCTCTGTTTTTCGCGGAAGACATGAGTTACCAACCAATGCTTGTCTATCCGCAGAGCTGGAACCCAGCTTTCCCTACCGAGATGTGCACATCAAGCGGAACACAGATGTCAAGGAGTTCTACGACCTGCAGACGGAAATCGGACGGTAAGCTAAAACCTGCCTGAAGAGCGTGGTGGTAAGATACAATCCCTACCCGGCAGCCCGCGCCCGCGCGCTCGCCAGCGCCAGCCATGCTTCAATTAGGAGCCAGTTGTTGCAGGGGTGTTGACAGAGATGGTCGCAGTCTCACGACCATGAAGTCACGATGCGGGGGAGGTATTCGCTCTTCTGCCTGTGGTGCCACCGCCATACCCCAGTTTATCATCTTCCCCCCACTTCACTGTAAATCTGGGGTGCATAGCAGTTGGGCGACTCGAGGTGTCCCCTCAGTCAGTGAACGTTTCGTTTCATGAGGCGCTAATGATAACGCCTGCGAACCACTGGGTAGGCCAACCCGCCAAGTAGCTGTGTGAAGATGGTGGCCCAGCCAGGGCGCCGAAAGTGCGAGGGCAGGAGAGCGGTTGACTGGTTTGACGCCCAACGTCCCCTTCTGGTTTTTCATGTCACAACTGCGCTTAACATATCTCATCCCTGGGGTGGCGGACACGTATAGATGAGTCATGGCTCATGGCTGCAGTACAGATTTACAGTGTAGACTGCCTAAATGTTTTGGTTGGATCGAGTACCAAAGATTAAGGGGATAAGGTGGTCTTTTTCGTGAATCGGGTTATATTGAAGCGTGATTGAGAGCTAGTGCATTTTGGTTGTGAAAAAGATTATGCCTGATTGTCCGTCATTAACGAAGAGTCACGTGTTTAGCTTTCGAGATGAGACATTGAAGGCACGGGGACGGCCGACACATCTCTGCGACCTCAATTGATAACGCATCATGGCCGCGCCTGCTGGGCCACCTGGGGCCGCCCGGGGCCCGCGCTGCATCCTGAGCAGCGCGTGCCGTGCCGTGCCGCGCACACTGGCGGGCGGGGCGCAGCGCAGTGCAGAGATAGATAGTCTGCCGGTAGATAGGTAGATGAGGCCTATTTACTTTTCAAGCTTCCCGCGGGCCGTAACTCTCGCTAGCACCCGCCTTTGGTATGCGCCCCCGTGTCTCTGCATACGTTATTATTGGGAACAGGATGGCGGAGGGGCGGGGCGTGGGTGCCGTGTAGCAATGCGGCCGCGACGGCGGGGACAAACAATTCTGCCCAGGTCGGGGTGAAGCGCTCAAGCGCTCACCTGCGGGTGCGGGGTGCGGGCGGGGAGCCCTTCCCAGCCCGCCGCCCTCCCCGCCCCGCCCTCAGTCCTGATCTCAATCCCGCTCTTGCGCCCGCCCAGCACCTGCTCCGCGCCCCTCTGTCGTCCCCGCCCCCCTTACGAGCGCCTAGCGCACGGCGGGTGGGCACCGCGGGCGCACCGCTGCGCGCCGGGTCTGCCTATGCCCGGACCCGCAGGGGCTCCCGCCGGGCAGAGAGCTCCGTCGGCCGGGCCGGGCTCACGCCGAAGGGGTTTGTGTTCCTCGCCATACCGACTCTGTGTGTTGCTGCTGTTAAGGCGGCGCGAGTTGGCAACACCGGCCGCGGCGTGGCGCAGCGGGGTAGGCCGGGGCGTGAGAGGGAAAGGGTTAAGGGCGCCAAGCCAGATCGCTGGTCCAACCCGCCCCGCGGCGCCGCGCCCCACCGCGTCCCGCCGCGCGCCCCGACTCGGGCCGAGCCGCATGAGCCGGGGCGTGGCGCGGCGCGTTCCACAACCTGCTCTATTTATACCGATTCGTCCGGCTGGGCGGGCGGGCGGCACAGTCCACTCCGTGCAGCGGCATGCCACGCCGCGCCACGCCGAGTTCCTTTCCCTTCCGATGACCCATCTCATTCCGCTTTTATTTTGACTGGCCCACCCGCCCCCGCCGCATCCCTCGAAAGCGCCGCTACGCCCCGCCCCACCATGGGTCCTTAAAGTCCCGTCATGGTACTGACACCCCTTACAAAGCACAGCGAGGGTGAGACCCTGGTAGATTACGCGGACGACAAAGAACACACGGTCTCAAAACGAGTAGTACCAACCCACTCCGGGACTGCAGTTCGGTGTCTCAAACCGGAGAAATAGTGCCTTCAAGAAAGGGACTGGATGGCAGTCAACCAGAAGGATACGGACCTTGCCTTTCTCTCCCGCCGCCCGTTGCCCCGGGCCGCGCGGGCCGCGTCGACCTTGGGCAGGATAGGTTCGCCCTCCCCTTGTCCACCTGTCTGTCGACGAGCACGCCGCGCCCCTCCCCGCCCCTCCCGCACAACGCCGCGCGCCGCTATGGGCGCCGCCAGACGCTCGCGAAGGCATTCGGGGCACGCGGTGAGCAGCGCGCCGCGGGGGCGTGGGCGGGCGGGCCGGGGCGAGGCGGGGCCAGCGGGGGCGCGTTGCGCCAGGTGTTTACACGGCACCCATGTGCTCCTCACGTCGTAGTACAGGGGGTCTGCACCACCCTCGGGCTGACCTGGAGCGGCTGCCAACCCGTGGAGGGAGGCCCAGCAGCGAGTGCACTCTGCTGCTGCTCCACCCCGGCCAGGCCCGCGGCGGCCGGTGAACCCTAAGGCGGCGCGCGGGGGGCGGACCCACCACCACGAGACACGCCGGACGTGCCAGTGGCATTGGGACGTGCCCGGCAGGAGCCCCGCCCCGGCACGTCAAACAAGTGCGTCTTCCTTATGACCACGCGAGGGCAAGGACCAGAGCAGGACGCCCCGAAAGTTACGAGACTCGCACGCTTGCTTGTCGCGCGGGGGGCGCGGGGGAGCCCCGCCGGTTCTCATTTGCTTCCCGCAACATCTAACTGCCGCTGCCCGTCACCCCCGTAAGGCCCCCTTCCCCCAGCTCGGCCGTCCTAGCTGCGTCAGTGTCATCGCGGTCGTAATATTTAGTCATGTAAAGTGGAGGAGGAAGGGGAATGGCGGCGACAGCGGCGGCGACATGTGTCTGAATGGCCGCGCTTTGGCCAGAATTGGTTGGTTTGTCGCGGTTTTGTCGTCAATATGGCTTCCGCCACAAATAACGCCACAAAGTTTGAGAAAGGATTTCGCGGCAGGACGGGCAGGACTACCTCAACATGGGCCTCCCACAACACTACCACCGTCATCACACACACACAATAACACACAGTCTCTCACACACTCTTTGGTGTCGTCCGGAGGCTCCCTAAACGGAGTGCCGAGACGTTAATGAGGTCCTCGTTGTCCTGCGCGCGCGTCCTGGGGCCCGGCGGCGGGGGGCTCCACGCCAGCCTGCGCCCGCCTGCGCCCGCCACCAGGGACGTGGCCAGGGCGTCATTACGCAAGCCTCCCTGCTCAAGGGCGCGGCGGGCGCGGGGCGGGCGCTGCTGGGGGGCAAACGAAACAAAGAGAGAGGCGAACGGCAACAAACCGGGACTGTTGGTGTTGGGTCTGCAGGGCGAACCCGGTCCTCCGCAATAACCACACTCACTCGACTCGAGCTCGCTATCGCGCCAATCTGATCATCGCCCCGCGTGTAGTGTGCGGCAGTGTGCGGGTGACACGGGGCCAGGAGAGCCACCCCCTGCGGCTGGCCACCGGTATCGGTATCGGTCGGTGGGAAACTTGTTAGGCGCGTGTATCGGTGGCTCGGCTGCCAACTCGCTTGGCAAAAGAATCACAATGCGGGTGGCGGGGGCAAGGAGAGGAAGGGAGGGGACGGGGGCTGGGGTTGGAGGTGGACAGACAGACGATTAGGTCCCATCACCCGTTTGAGGAGCGTTGGTGAGGAGGATATTTGCCTGGGAGCCAATGCCAATGCCTCGGTCACTAAAAACTTTCCACTTGGCCCGCGGCGCGCGGCAGTGTTTTGTCGGCCGTAAATGTTGATGCGATAGTAAACTGCGGAATGGGATGACGAGGGCATTGCAGTAAGTTTGTAGATTGGCGGAGGATTCGCGAGCACACGAGGAAAAAGGGCTCTGGCAGGGTCACGGGCGGGCGTGCGAGGGGGGGGGGGCGAAGGACGCCCGCCGGCGCCGCCCAAACAACAGCTGGTACCAAACACTGCGGCTGCAGCGGGGCCAAGTCCCCCTTCACAAAAAGAAAATACCACCCTTTTTTTCGCGTGAGAGTTCTCGCTCCCGAGGGGGCAGCGAGTCGTGTCGAGGCGAGGGTGCTTGGTGCTTGCCCCCGCCCCCCGCCGCCCAGGTCCCGCGGGCCGCCCCGGCGCTTAGCTCGCCCAGCTCGCGTCTCCACGGGGGGAGCCCATACCGCGGACCGCCGGGCTGACGTCACCGAGACCCACGGCGGCGACGTCACCCGCGGGCGAAACCGACGTCACCGCTCACCAAACCTGCTCACCGCGCGGGCGCACCGCACCGCCGAGCTGACTCACCTGGGGGCAAACCTGGGGGTGAGCCAGAGCCAACCTCGGCCGAGTGATGAGCCGCAGAGCGCATAACACGGCGGTATCATAAAGCGGCCGCAAGGACACCTAGCGGGGCCGGGCCGACGGCGGCGTTGATCGGCCGGCGATCGACCTCAACCCGATCAACGCCGCCTGGTCCGTCCTGGAGGGCGGATGTTTTTGTTTACGCGCGGCCGGCGTTGGCCTCCGTTGGGCGCCGTTGGTCCGCCGCGGGGGCGTGCCTTGTGCGCGCGCGGGCGAGAACGACCGCAAAGAGCGGGGGCCAGGGGGAAGGGCCGAGGGAAAAGGGGGGGGGGGGTAATTTGTGTAAAGGAGGAAAAAGAGGCGCGATGGCAAGAGTATGGGGTTACGCGTCGCGGGCGAGAGCGCCTGTGGCTCGCGGGCCGCGCTGACCGGGGGTTTGTGGGGTTGAGGGACACGGGGCGCCGGCCGCCGGGCCGAGCGGGACCGCAAGGCCGCCGCGACGCCGGCGGCTGACACGGGGTATGAATGAGTGTCCCCGCACGCGCCCCGTCGGGCGTCGGGGATACAAGGGGATACGTACGTACGTGGCTGACAACCCGGGGATATTGGGGAGATGTTACACCTCATACCTCATAGGGTCTCCCTCGTCGTGCCATGAGATCCACCCCATACAAACCTTTTGACAGTCGTTCTTGGGAAACATCCGCTGAACGTTGACGGGCAGCAGTCCTTCCCCGTCGCCTTTGCTCCCCCCCCCCCTCTTCTTTGTCTCTCTCTCTCTTCTCTAGAGCCCGTTCGGAATGCAAGGTTACTCTCTATTTACTCGGATGTGAACTTTGCTGCCCCGGGGCCCGAGGTGGTCGAGCACGACCCGCAAGCCCAGCGGCGCCTGGTGGTGGTGATGGTAAGGGGGGGGGGGGCAGAACGCGGAGCCAGGGCAGGCGTCTATACGTGTCCACGGCAGAACGGCGCCGGCCCGGGAGCGCCGCCTGTCCCCCCCCCCCCTTCTCTCTGTGTCTCGCGGGGGCGGGCGTGCGTCCCCCGCGACGCGTCGCGAGCACCCGGGGCCACGGCGGGGTGGGGCGAACCTTCCCTATCTGCATGCCAATCACCCGAGCCGCATCAAGGCCGCTCTCAGCGCCGCGGGTATTTTTAATCGTGTTTACCCGCTGCTTTTTATTTTTTCCTGTTTGCCCGCGCGACTTGGCCGCCCCTCGGGTGTCCGGTCAGGTGGGCGTCGGCGCTGCCCCTCCCCTCTGTACTCGCGGCTGACGGCCCGGCTGACGGCTCTGCTTCCTCCGGGTGTCACAGGGGCAAGTTCGGGACGGTGTACCGGTGCCGGGAGCGGACGACGGGCCTGTCGCTCGCCGCCAAGTTCGTCTCGGTGGCGCGCAAGGAGGACCGGCGGAACGTGGAGCGGGAGGTGGACCTCATGCGCTGCCTGCAGCACCCGCGGCTGCTCCAGCTCTACGACGCCTTCGAGTACGAGAAGAACGTCTGCCTCATCCTCGAGCTGTGAGTATACAGGCCCTGGGCATGGCGTGCCACTGGATTGGAGCGAGCACCCCCGTGGCGTGAGTGACACGTTTTAATTGACGACATCACCAGGATCGAGGGAGGGGAGCTGTTTGAGCGGGTCATTGACGACGACTTTGTGCTCACGGAGAAGTCGTGCACCATCTTCATGAGGCAGATTTGCGAGGGCATCCAGTTCATCCACCAGCAGCACATTCTCCATTTAGATCTCAAGGTGAGTGTATGCATTCGCCTTTACAGCCTGTCTGGAGGGGGCCCCCATTTCTGACATCCAGGACGAGGCGTCTCACTGGCGAGTCTTTTCATCTTGCAGCCCGAGAACATCCTGTGCCTCACCAAGACGGGAAACAGGATCAAGATCATCGACTTTGGCCTGGCGCGGCGTTACGAACCTGGCAAGAAGCTGCAGGTCCTCTTTGGCACGCCAGAGTTCGTCGCCCCCGAGGTTGTTAACTTTGATCCGATAGGCTTCAACACTGACATGTGGTCGGTGGGCGTTATTTGCTACGTCCTGTAAGTTGGTATTGTTTCACGCTGTTAACAGAATTATGAAAAATTTTGGGCTTGAGATTCATTTCTGCAATCGGCCTCCAGGTTGTCTGGCCTGTCGCCGTTCATGGGGGACACCGACATCGAAACAATGGCCAACGTCACGGTGGCGAAGTACGACTTCGATGACGAGGTCTTTAACGACATCTCGGACGACGCCAAGGATTTCATCAGCATGCTGCTCGTTAAAGAGAAAGAGTAAGTAGTGCGGTTTTTTAACATAGACATTACCTCGAGCCTAGGCAATACTGAAACTTCATTAAAAACTCTCAATAGCTTCACATCTATATACGGCTATTAGTGTATTACAGTAGACTTGTTTGAACGCTGTAAAAAAAAATATGCATTTATTTTTTTGTAAATAAGTTGATGCTTCCCGTGCTTTACTGTATTGTATACGTATACGACGCAAGGTCAGGGATGCCTGGCGGAGAATAGAGTACTTAACACTAAGGCTGCTGGAAGAAAAGAAATCGTCCCACCAGAAGTTGTTTGATGGTGGCCTCACGCCGTTGGCTGAGGCCTTCCCTTTTTACCGGTCAGAACGGTCGCAGATGATGGCACAGACCCAGCCTGCTAACCACTGCTAACTATGCTTGCGCTACTACTCATGGACCACGTGTGTGTGCGCTATCCAGATTCATGCAAAATTCACACTTTGGGCTTCATAGAAAATCGTCCTAATCTGATTCAGGCACGGATCCATCAGCCAATCTCTAGGAATCGTGGCCGCGGTAATGCTATTTGCCTACTTTCGGGCAGATCATATGTTGCCGTAGTCCGCAGTAGTTTAAGATTCTGAGGCGGAATTTCCCCTACAAAAGAGGCCGTCTCTGGATCTACGCCTAGTGTATTTGTCATAACAGAAGCAAAACTGTGATCGGCAGTTAAGTTTGGCTTGTCTTCTTTTTTAAGCTTTTCTTCTTTGGCTTCTGCCCCATTCTGCGTTTGGGGCCTTTAACTTTGAACCGCTTGGTGCTCTCATATGGCTGCTAACGTTACAGAGTGTGCGGCGCGCTGACTATTCTGGGACGGCTGTACAATGTAAACGTGGTACCTCCTCTGGGGTAACGTTGGACGACGAGCCAAGAGGCTGTCCGCGATTTACATCACTTAGTCTTTTCCTACGTAATTTACGCATCTATTTGCGTTTTTCTTGAGGCGAGGTAGAAGTGACATGATTTACAGACAGAGGGCCAGCAGAAAATCTAAGAGCAGTTCTCTCAAAAGCAAGGTCCCTCCTGCTTCCGTGGGAAGAAATCAAAATGATGCAGGGTGGGATAGTTGGGTGAGTTTCGGCTGTTACTCCCCACTTTTGGCGAGTGCGATATGGCGTGTCATTGCGGTTTCTGGGTCGTTTCCACGACTGGCGACGGGAGATGCACACAGGAAAACTCGGAGAGTCTGCACACTTGGCAGAAGCTTTCATCTGTGAACACAATCTTTTGTCGACGTGACACGTGACTGTGTACTGTGTAGTAAATGAGAATTGGCGGGCTCAGTAGAGAAAAGTACAGACATTTGCTACAATTAATCAGCCAGGCTCACGAAAGGGAAGGAGTTGCGAGCGCGTGTCTAAAGTTGGCTCCACAATACAATGAGCGTTCCCCAGGGTGCCGCTCAGGGCGGGCCGCCGTCTCGACACGGCTGCTGGGCGGGTTGGCCTACCCAGTGCGTTGCAGGCGCTACGACGAAGCGTCAAAGCGTCAACGCAGGAACTGCTTATCGTGGAGGCACCTTGATTGTTCCATTTTGGCGCAAAAGCTAGACAGAGCACATGAGTGCCCCCTTCCTGAACACTCGGAGGTATAGTCGATGCCCCTCATTTGCATAACCGTTATGCGGCGCTGTCTCAAACCCTCTTTCTCTGCTTCGCGGATCGCGCTTCCCCGTCGCCCCCGACTAAGCAAGCCTTCCCCCGGTGTGCCTAGCTGACTGATTGGGTTTCGCTTTCTCGCCCGTCTCTCTACTGTCTGACTGTCCTCCTCTAACGCTGGGTCTCCGTCCCTCTGTGCGCCGTTCTGTCTCCAGGAAGCGCATGTGCGCGGAGGCGTGCCTGCACCACCGCTGGCTCAAGCGGAAACCGCCGCCGCCGCCACCCAAGCCCGCCCCGGCGACGCCCGTCCCAGAACCGACGCCCGTCGTGACGCCGCCGGAGGAGAAGCCGGAGGTCAACAACAACTCGGCGGCCGAGGAGGACAAGAACGAGGTCGTCGTCGTCGTGAAGGAAGCGGAGGAGGGTGAGGCCGGCAAGCTGGCGAGCACCAAGGACAACCTGCGCAACATTGTGGAGCGCTGGACAGAGCACCCCGACAGCCCCTACATCTTCGACACGTCGGCGCACGTCATTTCGCCCTGCCCGTCCCTGGCCAGCGTGCTCACCGAGCCCGGGGACGTCTTGGTGGCGGGAGCCGTCCACAACGGTGACGCTGCCGAGGACGCTGCCGATGCCGATGCCCCCAGGTCACCGACGATCTCTACGCTGCCCTTGCCCTACGACCGGCTTCTGGGTACGGAGCGCCGTGCCTCAGACAGCAACTGTTTCGTGCGCCTCAAGAGCCATCACGTGGACATCAACGATCGCATCAACCTGGCCGACGAGATCAGGAAGCTCTCAGAGAAGCTGTTCCGCATAGCGAGCTGGGCGCCTCGGCCCGCGGACGACAAGCGAGAGCAGGACAAGCCCACCGTCAGTCCTCCCCAGGGGAACAACGTAGAGTCCACCACCGTCACCGAGACCAAGAAGGGCTGCACCACCACCAAGACGACATTCGCGTCCTCGTCCACGTCCAGTGATGGCACCGTCACCTCCACGACGTCGACCACCACAACGACTACTTCGTGCAGGCGCGGCGACGCGCGCCTCTCCGACAACTTCACTGCCAGGTTGTCCCAGACGCAGATCCCCACCAAAAGGTTCTGGCCCATCGAGCCCGGCCGCATGCCGTCCCGGGCCGAGCTCCACGACGAGGAGGTTCCTCCCGCGGAAGAGGCTGCCGTCCTGGCCAACTGTCTGGCGCGGCGGGACAGCCGGCGCCTCTCCATCCGAGACACGATTGCGGCCACCCCCGCCTTCCACCGCCTGTCGCGCCGCAGCCTCTCCTCCGCGTCCTCCACCACCACCCAGTCCGCACCGCAGAGCCCACGCTGGTCGCCGGATCCCGAACTACCGCCGCCACCCGGCTCAGACATCACCAAGGACCTGTTGCTGAGGCTGCTGCACCGCCTGGAGCCCGCGCCGGCCTCCGCCCACCACCACAGCCTGCTCGGCTTAGGCCTCTGGGAAGACCCCTTCTTTAGGACAAGACCTACTGCCAGTTCCCTACTGGACAAAAAAAGAACACTAATAACTTCACACAGCGGTGGCGGAGTGTAGCGTACTCAACCTACTAGAGTGCTGATATTTTCCATGAGAATTCTCGCTTTCGAAAAGCCTGAGTTCTGATAAAATTGCAAAGCCATGACAACAGAGCAAACAGTGTACAGGCCTCCTTCCAAAGGTTGTCGAGTAATCGTCTAACTGGAAATTGAAGGATATTCGCAGGATGTTTTAATCCGCGCTAACCCCAGTATGAACTACCAGAGTTTTCCATTTAAGACTGTATTTTTCAAAGGTATGCGGGCTTTGTGAACGAGTGAAAGTCCTTGACTTTACGCGTGTCGCGAAAGAAAAAAAATAATCATATAACAGCTCTGCACCTTTGCAATCTAACAGTACGTCATGTCGAATAGGTTGCCTATGGTGACGGCGGCGGTTGTCAAGTGTAACGTGAGTGCTTCCTTAGATTTGGACCTCCACCAGCAGGGAAGTCCATTTTGGGCGTAAACAACTGAGACGTATGTGATTGTAGATGTGATGTTTATGTAAGAATGTTATTTTGTATGTTATAATCATAATTATACTTAAGTCAATGTGCTACGTAAGCAATAATCTAAAGATCTAAGTCATTGTACAAATGATAATAAAATTCTCTACTCTAGTTGTGAATATCACATATTTTTAGTAGAATTTAGATTAAAACATGATTTTGGAATGAAAGCCCATCATTCACACAGCACAAATTGTTAACATTGTTTGTAATTGGTTGTGGAATAGTATTCTGAGAATAACAAATTTAAGACTGACGTCATGACAGAAATTAAGAGATGGCCTGAGAAACATCTAAAACCATGACAAAAGTAAAAGACTTCAGGGGTCCCAGATAGGTGGTTGACAAGATGATCTGTGCTCTCTCTCATACTTCCTTGGGCTCTCTTATGTATTAACTGTGCTGCCAGGCCAGTATCTGGGACCACTGACCTATCTAGTCATCAGGTACTATTTTGTGACTGATTAGTGATGTATCAATAAAAGCATATCAAATTTGTGTGAATGGCTTGATTCATGCAATACCACAATCAAATAATACAGGTTCAAAAATTAATGCTCTCCATGATTCCTTACAGGGATCGAATGTCTCCTCAGCAGTGTCTAGACCACAAGTGGATAAAAAGTGCTGTGACTACTAGCCTTAGCAAGAAGAGACTCAAACGGTATGTCATCAAGAAACGCTGGATAAAGGCTGTCAACACTATTATCTTTTTGCAAAGAATGGGAGCTAAACTTGACAGGGATGATCAAGAAAACAGCCGCTCGTAATGTGAAATCATACATTAATTTGACAAGACTGAGCGTATGGACAGAAAAGCCAGTCTTCTGGCCCATATGATGGAATTCGTAATTTAAGCCAAGTCCCAAATTTCTGGCCTTCAGTATACTGTGAAGAAAGATCTCCTGCTTGAAAACTAGAAATACCAATCTGATCACTTTAGAAATAAAGGATAAGCTCCATTTGTGGGTAGGCTCTAAATACAGGTAACCTGATACTCAACTAGTAAATGGTTACAAATGATTTGTAAAATATTGCTTAAATAAACTCAAAAATTGGATTTATAGATTTTTATTATATAAGATACACCAAGGTACACCTTAACGGTAAGACTTCTGGTACCTGGCCCTGGCACCTGGACCTCCGAACTTCTTGGGCTCGCACCGACGTGGGTCAGCCACTAACAAGGTGCGGTCATACTGAATAAGAACATCTTTCATTTCTTTCTTTGATGCCTCATCCACATCTGGAACAGGAAGAAAAATCCATTAGTATCTATTCTCAAAGGTTACTTAAAAGATAATCTTCAGATAGCACATCAGATAGAAAGATGATATCAAGACATTCATATTCGGGATAATGAGTTCATCACAAGTGCTTCATAAAAATATTACAATGAATAATCAATCCTACTCACATTTCTGGTAGTAGGCAACTAAAGCCTTGGAGATGGCTTGTCTGATAGCATAGATCTGTGAGACATGACCACCACCGTTGACTCGCACTCTGATGTCGACACCAGCAAATCGGTCCTGAAAAAGAAACAATTTAATTAGATAAGCTGAGTTCAGAAAAAAGAAAACCATTCCTCCAAAAATATTAGAAATATCCATGTAGCACAGTTTTGGAGACCTGAATGGTCATTAGACCACACAGGCACTATGAAGAGCGTTAATGTATGGCCCACATATAGGCTCAACTAACGATAGATTGAGTCAACAATTAGCAGGCCAATTGATTAAATTGAAAACGCTCCATTCAGGAAAAATAAAACAGCCAATCTTTTTTATCATAAGCAATCAAACGGTAATTAGTATCATCATTTAGGAGTTTCAGGAAAAAATTAGGTCAATAATTTGACATTCCAGATCAGTCCGATGCAAAAGGGTAACATCACTGAGATTCAAACGGTAATTAATATCATTACTTTTTGAATGTCACAAGAATTCAAATTTCAGAGTGAAAATAAAACAGCCAATCTTCCTTACCATACGCAATCAAACGGTAATTAGTGTTAACATTTTGGAGTTACAAAAGAAAAAATTAGGATAATAATAATTTGACATTTCAAATCAGTGCAAAATATGCAGCCAAAGTGTATCATCACTGAGATTCAAACGGTAATTAATATCATCACTTTTGAAATGCCACAAAAATTGCAAAGTTGACAGAAGACAAGCTTTTACACATAAAAATCACAAAAGACCCAAGTTAAACAGCAATCCATCAGTGCAAAAAATGCAGCCAAAGAGTATCATCACAAGGACTCAAACGGTAATTAATATCATCACATGGAAGCTTTGAGTATGACACATCAAAAGAGGGAAACCATCAGGAAATTAAACAGCCAAAATAATCATCATATATGATCAAACGGTAATTACTTTCATCATAGGTTTCCAAGACACAGTGAACATTTTAGGTGTAGCAGTTCTAGGAGACCAGGGAGACAGAGCAATTCAACCTGGCACTATGGGCTGCAGTTGATATAGGGCTCTATATTAGAGTAGGACCATTGGGACCAACTCTTTCGAAATGTAGAGCCCACAAACAGGTAGGAGACTCATACACACCTTTCCTAGCAGCAGAATGGGTTCCTGAAGCTTGTATTGGAGGACTCGCGGCTCAACCATCTCAAGAGGACGGCCGTTTACCCTCAGGTTGCCATTACCACGCTTGCAGTAGGCAACAGCCGTGGCGGTTTTCTGTAAAAGGAAATCGGTCAAGAATTGAACTCATGAGGAACATAACCTCCCGGCGCGGCAAAGTTGACACAGTCAGGTACAATCTCCTGAACTCAGTAGGACCACAGTAAAGGCGCGGTGATACGAGAGTTAAGATTTAACAGATTACACAATAAGCAAAGCATCCGCAGAGAAACAAGTCGAATGCCGCATGCATGACCACGTCCCACGTTAGGATAGAACATAACCTATACAACAACATGTATCGGTATATGATCATATGGCAATCAGGTAAACTAAAGAACTATGGAATCTTAAAACGCCAGCATAATGATTGAAATTTCAGGAAACCGTAATTAATTTACGATTAAACCTAAACTTCACGAATAAAGAGCAGAATGCCGAACAGAAGGCCTAAACATACCTTGCGTCCAAAGACCTGGACGGCCTGTATTGGCTCCTTAGCTTTCTGTAAAGCAGATATTGAAAATGTTATGAACCAAATAACGAAATACAACTAAGTAACGTAATTATCACGATATAAACAACTTTCTGAGCTCACACACCTTAGTGCCCTGCATCGCGGCTGAACCCTCGTGGACAGGAAGTGAATAAGACTTGTAAAAGACCGGAAAACGTATCAGATCGGCACACACTAACGTGGTCAAGTAGAGTGTTAAAATACACTTCAAAGACTCTTGTGTTTCAAATGGAAAATTTTCAAAAATTAAATGTTAAATAGTAAGAGGAAAATCACATTAAAGTTCTCAAGTCATCCTCAGGAAATGCCAGTGTACTTAAAGATTAAGACATGAGTTTTGAAAGTTGACGTGACACTGGTGACACATTCTCTTTTGACTCGATTGGTGGTCTATAGTGGTCTGCTAAAAACATCTTAAATGTTTCCTATTCAATTTATATTTTCATTTTTCATAATTATGGAACAGCCTTGATGACGTTCGATCACTTTTCAAAATTTTTGTAATGGATAATGGACACGAAAATTAAAATAAAACGTTCCAACTTCTCCGGTCGACAAGCCGTCAGATAAAAGGCAGTGCATCAAAATGGCTGCGACCCAAGGTAAACATTTACCTTATTTGCTAACCATCTGATTAATTGCTAGTTTCAAAAGCAATTGTAAACAAATCTGATTTCTATATTCAGATTAGAAAATAATTCTTCCTAAGCCGCAGCAGATTTATGATTGTGTGCTCTGTTAAACTGGCAATAAACATGCATTAGGGGTCCATTAACTTCTTTGTAAACAGTTCTTTTCTTTTACAATTTACCAGAAAATGTTAATTTGAAACAAGTATGGATTGACTTTTGCCCAATGAAAAAATTGTCAACTCTCTGTATCCCACCAAGGTCTTTCTGCTTGTGCTTGTCATAGGACAGAAGCGACTATTTTAAACTGTTCCATAACCCCTTGACAGACTGACAGATGTCACTTTCTTGTCATTTTATTTTGATTATTTTGAATTAAAGTCTTGTTCTGTTGCGGATTTTCTGTTACCTCCTTACTTCTTTTCTCATCAGAATCAGAAGAAGATGTGCTTGATTGGAGCAACCAGGGATTAAAAAAGCTGTGCAAACCATCAGGAGCACAATCAAAAGTTTCCAAATTGATTCTTGACAACAATGATCTCACCCGGTTGGACTGTATAGATTCGTTCACTGCTCTAAAGAGTGTAAGTTTCCCTAAAAATTTGTACCTTGTTGTTCACAAAATAAATCTGTAGAATACATGGTCTTTCTATCCATCCAGCTCTCAGCTGTTCGTAATGGGTTATTGCGAATGTACAATGTCACAAGGCTACACCATTTGGTGTCGCTCAATCTTGCTCGCAATGGTATACTTACTATAGAAGGTCTCAAAGAGGCAACACAGCTCAAATGGCTTTGCCTTGCAGGAAATAACATCAAGGTAGGTTTTTATATTTTTCTTTTTTTCCTAATGTAGTTTCTCTATTGCTTTTTCATAACCACGATTTATTTTAATGCAGACCATTGAGCATCTGAATACTAATAGCCTTCTGGAACACATTGATCTCTCAGAAAATAATATTGCATTTATTACTGACCTCTCCCACCTCACAAACCTTAAAGTAAGTCTCTGCCGCTGAATGGTCTGGTGAAGGTGCGGTGCACCTGCTGTTTTATCTCTCAAGAAAAACTTCTTCTGCTTCTACTAACACTTAAAAAATTATTTGCAGACTTTACTGCTGAATAGTAATAAAATTGGCCACCTTCAGGCATGTGATAAATTTTTACCTGTGGGCTTAGACACAGTGGCATTAGCAGCTAACAATATAACAGATCTTAATCAAGTTTCTTTCCTGGTAAACTTGAGAGACCTCCGCCAACTATCCATTGCAAATAACCCATGTGTTGCTATGACAGGAAGTAATGTGTATCCTTTAAAGCACTGACTTGTAAATTTGAAAGATAAATTGAATCTGTATACCAAATCTAATCCAAAGATAAAGGTATTTTTCTTTTACAAACATTTTCAGTGGTTTTGATTATAGACCATTTTTAATTAACTGGTGTATGGGACTAAAAGTGATTGATGGCTTTATGGTGAATGAAATTGAGAGGTTAGTTCATAAAAGTCTTTT
This sequence comes from Frankliniella occidentalis, assembly GCF_000697945.3. NCBI lineage: Eukaryota > Metazoa > Arthropoda > Insecta > Thysanoptera > Thripidae > Frankliniella > Frankliniella occidentalis. Next base: position 40,220 of record NW_026267210.1, on the reverse strand, counting down.
TAATTTATCATATCAAACTACTACTCCTTCTCAACCCTTCTTTCTTTATTTTGCAGTCTCAAAGCCGAATGGCTCTACTCTCAAGGTCGAGGAAGACAATTTAGGCCTGGTGATCACGAGTCTCTTGTTGCATACCTAGCAAGTACTTGTCCTCTTGGTGGAGAAAGTTTAGAAACAGAAGAAGATAGAAAACTGCGCCTCATTCTCAGCAAAGCTCAGCATCATCAACAACAACTAAAACAGCAGCAGGCTGATGGTGAGATTTGTAGACTTTGAATTTAGTCAACATCCCATTGCACTGGTGTGACATTTCACTGTAAATTTTTTTAGCGAGCACTTTAAACACTGTACAATTGACTCTAAATCACCCAGGTACACTTCAGCGCTCATCCTCTGTTTCGCCCTTTACACGAAGGCGCACTTCCAATTCATACAACCGGTCTAGTAAGTGCTTTTACTTAAAATTGCTTTTCTGCTTTTATCTAGTACTTTACACTGAGCTGCTGCTTTACATTGAAAATCCTAGAAGGCTTGTGTTGTGAAACAATTGCTCGGCACTCTTTCCAGGTCTTAACCGAGGCAGAAGAAGAACCTACACCCCTGACCGGATGACATCTAGTTTCCACAGTGAACTTCCTAGCTCTGGGCCTGAAATGTCACCTCTTATGACCCAATCCCTTGATTTGTCTTTTCTGAACTCATCTGATAGTGATGATTCTCGCCGTAAAGTACCTTCTCAGCTCGTACCTCAGGGTAATGTTATTTTAGTATGAGCTATGTCGGCTTTGTTTCACAAGAATTAGATTGAAAAAGAACTATGTAAGGTTTGAATCAGTCAGTATGATCTTTTGCTTCTACTTTTGTTGTGGTTGTTGTTGTTCCAGATGAAGATTCTCCTTTGCACTCTGCAACTGAAATGATACCAGTTCCTGATTCATTGTTGAGTCCCGAGTTCCGCCCCATAGATATGATTCCTTTGGGGACACCTGCTCAAACCCCAGCAACACCTGCCACACCTGCCACTCCTTCATGTCCACTTGCCAAAAAAGGGATTGCTCAGCCACTAGCTACTGGTCTACCCCGGCCTAGTTCTGCAAGACCTAGCAGTAGGCTGCCTGTCAGAGGTATTGCATAGATACTTTCATTTTATCACCTAAAAACTGTGAGTCTGTTTTCTTCTCTCAACCGTTTTTCCTACATTGTAAGGTGGAGGGATGCCAGCTCCGCCTCTCCCGGCTCCAGGTGGTTGTTTGGACGAGTCAAGCACAAGCAGACGAACTGACGCGGTTTCATTGGGTACACCTTATGAGCAGCCTGAAACACCTTCAATGGAAACACATTACACTTCTCAAAAATGCACCCCAGTCTTCACAGGTTTGTCCCAATTAACCCACGCCAAGATTTATGTCATGTGACAAGATTATGATGCTCATTATCCTCTAATCTTTGACTGCCACAGCTGAAGCAAATTTGGAACGTGATGGAAAGCAATCTGAAGCTGTTGGTCCCAAAATGAATGGAGGCAAGAAAGAAGCTACTGATACCCATGCCGATATGAATGGCAAGGAGCAATCATGCATCAGTCAAAAACTAAATGAAACACCTCAATTTGCACCTTCAAAGCCTATGCAACGATCAGATGCCAAGAGACCCACAAGTCTTGGTAACAAACTGCTTGCTTTAGTTTTTTATTGGTTGGACTAGTGGTATCATAAGAATGTGTGTGTTTTACTTCTAGGTTGACATAAATATCCATTTGTATCTTTGGTTTGTGCTGGTCTGTCTTGTTATAAAATCCATAGATTAACCCTGTTGCCTCTGTCCTGTAGTTTATTTAATCTTCTTCTTTCAAGTTTCCTTTCTTCTCAACTTGTGTTAAGAGTAGTGCTACTTATCATAACCGGTTTCAGATCTACCCTTTCACTATGGTCAAATTTTGACAAATGGCTGTTCTCAAGTTAATATGATAATCCCCAGGCCAGAGGGGCAAAGTGAGTGAAAAGCAGCTGATGTTTAAACTGCTGAACTTTCTGTTATCACTCTGTATTTTAACAATATCACACTTGTAAAAACAGTGGAATTTGTCTCTTTTGTGCTTCAGATTCAGTGTCAGTGTTTCTAACATATTTTTCTCTCTTATGCAAATCTGTGTGTGCAACACTGCTTTCTCTTGACACCAGCACCAACTCTTTGTACAGGAATATTCCCAATATTCACTTGTGGTGTGGTACTCTATCAAATTTGTCCACCTGTGAATATTTTTTCCAATGATAACTAGCAACTGATAGCCTGCTATATCAAGTTTGGAGGTTGTTGGTCTTTTGCAATACTTTTGAAGTATGATATTAAAATTGTTTACCTGCCAGTTTTTAAAATATTTTAACTTTAGTGTAGATAATTCTTATTGATAAATTATACGGCCTGTGGTTTATTCTTTCACAATCAATAATGAGATTGCAGCTATTAGTCAATGTGTTTTGGCCAACAACTATGAAGTGTCGTGTAATTAATTTACTGGACTTTAGTATTTTGAATTACCTTACGCATTTCTTTTAAATATTAAATTCTCCTTTGCTTTTTTATGGGTATACGCGAATGTAGCTCCTGTATTGCATTGAACATGTTAACCTGAACCTGCATGCCAAACTTAACTAACAACTACCTTAAAATATCTTATAATTGGATGCAAATTTGTGTTTGATCAATAAGGTGGATGAAAATGCACCTTATCATTGACTAAATTTTCACATATTTAAGTTATTCATATCTTTTTCAGAATGTGCTGCAACAAATATCCAGAGATTATGGAGAGGTTACCATGCTCGAAATTTAGATCCCAGAGTAGCCAAAGTCAATCGTTGTCTGCAGGATAAACGAACATTAGAGCATATTAGGTACATTTTTAGCGCTTTTATTTATCGGACTAGTACTATGCATCTACTTATGCTTAAATCCTGAAATACGTATTTCCCTTCACAACGTAGGAAACTGACAGAAGACCTAGAGGGTACCAAAAGTGCATTAGAAGGTGAGAGGAGATTGCAACTTCTTCAAATGCAAGCAATTAGTGCGCTGTGGAAAAAAGTAGTTTCACTTCAACAAAATAGTGCAACGCAAAGTATCCTTCCAACTGTGTCTGCTGCTGATCTTCTTGGAAGCGAACAAGTCACCTCCAGCAATAGTGCTGAATGCATTCGTAAACTCACCCATAGCTGTTTGCATTTGCACACCCAGGTGAGAGAAAATATTTCTTGGTGATTTTAATTCTCTTTTCTTCTGTTTGAATCTTGGTTATGGATTTCCATGTGTTGTCTCATCAGGTTGCAGAGCTTCAGCAGTCAATGCAAGAAGTTACAGCTGCTCTCGGCTTGACTTATCGCCAGGGTCAAATCCCAAGAGTAACATTGGCCACTCAGACAGATTTAAGTGCTGTTCATACACCATCAGATGCAGTTCATTTTCCTTTTCAGAAAGGTGATCTTCCAATCACATCCACCCAAGGTAAATACACTGCAGTCATAAGTGTGTTGGTAGTTTCACATTTCTGTATTCAGAAGAACTCCGAGAAACTAATATCTGTTTCATGGACATTTTCAACCATTTATATAATTGATTATCTTTATATACCTGTATATTTTTTTTAGATATATCTATGAGACCAGCATCAGCAGCTTCTGAGAGTGGCTCTGTCGAGAAAGCTCCAAATCGACCATCAAGCCTTCCTTTGAATGCCCCTCATCCTTCATCTCGGCGCCAGACTCCCCCACAACTGAATCACTTTGCAAGTTCACTTCTGGATGGTGTGATGAGGACAGTGTCTTCCACAGACCAAGGAAATGAAAATGCTCTTGATGAAAGTAGTTCAAAGCAAGAGAATTTATCAGACACCGCCAAAGATCAAGTGAAGTAGGGGTTTCGTTTGCACTACCAGAATGGAATGTATTCTGTCAAACAGAATCTTTTTTGTATAGTTTTGGAAAGTTTTTCATGGTGGTAATGATGCATCCCAGATGCCATTCTGTTTACAGATCTAATAATTGTTATTTGTAGCATGTCTTTTAAAATCCATGATGAAATATTGCCAATGGAATAGAAAACACTTCTAACAAAATAGATCAAGAGTGTGAATTTGTTAGATTATGTAATTATACTCTTTTTGATGTGGTATGAGTTTTAATTAATTGTTGTGTGTTTAATGAAATAATGATATTTTCCAGTCTGGAGCTCTCCTCTTTTCAAATTACAAATCTTTCGTTGTGAAAGAAAACTATTATTTTTGTGTAACAATTCATTTATTTGATCTCTGATTTTCAGGGTCTAAACATTTTTCTTACATGAATTATATATGAATGTACTCTGTTTCAGTTGAATTTAGTATAGCTGTGTGAAAGTTACTCACCAAATTGATTGTAACTCTATTCTATCTTTTACTTGCCCGTACTTAATTTTGCTATTTTTCCTTGCTTGTTGAGTATTGTGTCTTTGTGCATGACAATTCAAATCTGTTGGACAGTTTTGACGGTTTTGAAAACAATAGGTTAAAGACGTTGATTGTTGTCACTCAGAGTTATTTTGTTAGTATCACATTTAAAGGGGGATTAATGATTGCAATGCATCAAGTGTATCTTAAATGCTGGCGTTGAAGTTAGTGGTCGTAATAGAGCGAGGGGGGGATTTGGAGGGGACCTTATGAGTGTTGTCTTACTGCTAGTGATAGAGGTACGCTTGCTGCGTTGCTATTGTAAATCCACCTTAATGCTGCTCATAAAACATAAATTCACTAATGAAGTGTAATATTTACGATAAGAATATTTATAAGCAATGTGTTGAAAAGTCAAAGTTTATTGAGATCAAATTTACTGAAGTATTATTTTTTGTGAATATGATTATAAGTAATCCTAACTTAATCCTGACTGGTGATATAAACTACCAAATAACCTCTACAAACAGGTCACCAGCCAGCTATTAATACCTTAAAAATTCATCAATTAGAGTCTTTGTGCTTGGACTGACAAAAAGAATTGACTCTTTTAAATTCCTGTTGTGTTAATTCTGGTGTTGCCTTGAGATGTGTTCAAACCAGCATTTTCCAAGATTTTTTATAATTAACTGAGTGTTTAATTCAGTGTTGTCAACTTTATTTTGTCATTATTGCTCCATCTTAGGTCACCATAGACTACCAATAACTGAAATAAGTCTGTGTTCTTTGCTTTGTTGGTGCTGACAGTGCTATGAGCATACTTCTTTACTTTTTAATTTTCCCTCCACTTGTTATGTTGGGTATTTTTGTACTTGTGTACATTGTGTAGATTGCCGATACCTGTACATAGAGTTGTGTTTCCAGAAAATTATTTACTCTGGTATTACCATGTCATATACGCTTACATACCTTGTTTTAAGGTGTTAAGCAAATTTACAAAAAGTACAATCTGCCTTGCTCATTTTTTGTTTCTCTAACATATTTAAGGTTTATATATTTTAAAACAGTGAGGCACAATTCCCGTGTTTGAGACACGGTAAGTTTATTCATAAATGTTGCTGGATTTTCATCACTGAAGACTTATAGTAATGGACCAAACTGCTATGTTAAACCAAAATGACAACTTTGCAATACCACTCAAAGAATTAGGTATATGAGTAAGCGGAGTAATTGGGTTTAAAACAAAGCTGTTGAGGAGCAGGTTCTTTCATTTTATTTGTTTCTGCCAATACATATAAGTATTATGATGCTTATTAAAATTTTACCAGTGACTACATGGGTCTGTGCCCGAAACCCAAACCATGAACGATTAAGCTTTTCGTATCTTTAGATTACCTCTGATATTATTACGGAGCCCTAGTAGTTTTAAACTGTAGGTGTCTGTAAAGAGGTTCTAATGCTAGATGTTAGTTGGCAGACAAAATTATCTGTTTGAGCCAACTATCGGTAATGTTGTAGACAATAGAAGATGATACTGTACCTACATAAGTAGAATTAGCCTGTAAATCCTGGCATTTAGTACTTCACTAACTTGTATTTTTTAGCACATCTGTAGATAAATATCTATTCTTGCTTTGGTTTTTCCTCCTCTGTGCAGTACATAGTCACTGGGCCGCATTTGTTCTTTCAGTCCATATGCCCAATTTTGTTACACATTGTCTGTTTGTCATTTTGCAGGAATTCTTCCTGGTAATTTGAGTGAACGAACAACTGTTCAGCCTGCTTCAGATCTTGCAGAGATGATCTCAAGTTTTCTACTTATTCATATTTTAATACCTATTGTGCTAGTCAAAGAAAACTGTAAACTTCTGTCAAATGAATGACTGATTTTCTTTTAATTTCTCATTGGGAGGATTAATATATGTATATGTTTCATGTGTGTTTTGTTTTCTCGCCCTCCACTGTAACTGACCAGTATTCTGAACTGATATTTTGGTGTTCCTTTATGTAACACCACACACAAGATTTTTGTTTTCTTTGCAAAAGAGGTTCAGAAGTTGGGGTTGTTGGTTTGCAAAAGATAAAGAAAGAGGTTAGGTTATTGATATTATAATTTTTAGCATTTATAATGATCACAATTATTGGTACATTTTATATCTACAATAGCAGATACCAATGTACGGGTACCGGAGTCCTGACAAGTCTCAACACCTCCTCCAATCCTTTAATTTTCAGTGGAATCACAAAAGATTCATAAAAAAGAATAAAAGTTGAGATGAAATACTTATCAGGATTCCTTCTTTCAAATATACAGTCACTTTACAAAATTATTTACATTTCAGATGAATCATCTATCATTAGAGACAGTCATATTCATGACCCCAGGAGAGCACAGATACAGTACATTATATCATTTACCATTTGTTACAAATCTGATTTGATCAAACAATTTTACTATCTGCGTCAGACAACTAAAAGTAGTCTTAAGGAAAGTAAAAGAATACATAGTGGCACCAGGCCAGGCTTAGCTCCAAAAATTTTACCAAAGAAGAAAAGGCTATGGAGCCAAACCAGCAAAAGAAAAATATGTGCCCTATTCCTTGCTTGGACTATAAATTAACACAAGATCGAAGATGGTGGGATTTCGATGATAATCTATCTATGATCTATACTGACTTGTTATCAAAAGATGTGAGTGAAGAAGTTAAAATACATCTGCACATTCCTGGGTAGAATATTGACTGTGCCTACACACAGCAAACTAATAGTACTGAAAAATACATAAGAAAAACAAATGTATTTTGCTAGGTAGCTGCTCTTAGTATCACAAGAATTTTATAAATAAATACTTCTCTTTCTATATTACTCTAAACAGTATCAACCATACATTTTCAATCAACCTCCTCAAAGAAATTTTGTCAAATTTAGTAAATTTACAATACCAAAAGCAAATGGTCATTAGTATTGGACGAAGGTGGAGACACATTTTACTCGACACCAAGCTGAAGTTTTGAAAACCAAAACAGAATTACAGGTGAATGACAGATCACAATATCTTTCAAGCTAAGGCTTTCAGATGTCACAGAACAACAAATGTAAAACATATCCACACACAGAATCACACAAATTCAGACATCCTGTACACTCTATTTACAAGTTTTTTAAAAATAAAATTCATATCACAGTTCAATTTGGCTTTCACATAGTAGCCAAGGGTTTAACAGAATAAAAACATCCTTCATTTAAAAAATTTCACCCTCCCAGGTAACAGACATCTCTGTTACTTGGGAGCCTTCAACACATAATAAATGCTAGAATAGATACAGGACTTAAAATACTTTTTGGGACACCACTTCAGCAGTTCTTGAGTTTTGATGGCTCCCAAAGTCATTTTTAGCAGAGTAACAAAAATCAAAGCTCTTTACCAAAATATTCCCCCACTGGGATTTTCAAATAAAAGAGGAGCATCCCTTGCATTAGGTGCAAGAGAGCAAGAGGTCTTAAATTCAATTTATGACTAGTTAAAAACATAAAACTTTTAAAATCCTGACTTTTTATATTTAGAGCTTAAAATCCATTTGGTAATATCATCGGCCAGAATGGAGAGAATTAAGTATCATTTGCAGCAATTATTTTTCACAAAGTCTTTGGATGAATGAGGGAAAACAGTTTTCTATTGAAGGCCGTCAAACAATAAAATGGGCAAATATCAAATTCAGGCACGCCAAGCCGGCTAGCTTGAAGGCAAAGGAAGGAAAAAGTTGGTGGATGGAAGTTGGGGCTTACTCACAACAGTGTTTGATCACAGACAATAGTGCACAGCCGCCCTCGCGGTCCGGTTCAGGCCGGCCAGAGTGCGGGGTGTGCCATGGGGGTGCCACGCGGGCGCGTTCCCCTGAGCGCTTCCGGTCAGCGAGGTGTGGAATAACGCCGAGGCAGAACCAGCTGATGTCAGCGCGTCCTCCTCGACGCGTCTGGGCTACCTGGGCTGGTTCCGCGGGGCGGCCAGCACCGCGCCCGCGAGCGCGAGCAGCAGCAGCGCCCCCGGGGCGCCCGCGGCGGCCGCCGCCCCCGTGGTGCTGGCCGCGCTCGCGCCACCCGCCGCGCCCGCGCCCACGTCCTGCGCCGCCGTCCTGTTGCGGAGGTTGCCCGCCGCGCCAGGGTCCATGGCCAGGGTGTCGCGGTGGGCGGAGCGCGCGGCCAGGACGAAGTCCTCCTTGCCCGTGGTCATGAGGTCGAACACGCACCAGTCCAGGTACTGGTCCGTGAGGTCGCCGAGGCCCTCGTTGCTGTCCGCCGCCGCCATGGTGGAGGTGGACGGCGGCGAGGACGACGTCTTGGCGACGCACTTGGCCAGGGCGTCCGCCCACGACAACACGTGACCACGATCGCTGTCCAAGTCCATGATCTCGGACAGCGGGCAGCCCTGGACGCACAACTGCACACCGTCGGTTCCTTGGTCGTCGCCCTGCCCCGAGTGCCACGACACGAGCTCGTCGGGCATGCTCGTGGAGAAGGCCAGGTAGCGGCCCACCTGCAATAAGAGAGGAAAACTTTAAAATACGTTCCCCTTTTCCGAACACTCCCGTCCCTCCGCCATAGCCACCATACCCATTAACGAGACATAACAAAATCGAGAGCACCATACCTTTCTCACAATGACGGTGGTCTCGATGTATCGAATCCGGATCTCCACCAGGGACCCGAAGGCCGTGTCCTGGTACCGGATGGTGACCGCCTCGCCCGGGCCGGACTTGTTGGTGCCGTCGATGAAGGTGTCCGGGAGCGGCGCGTCCGCCGTGGCCTCGTACGTCTTGGTCTGGTTCAGGCAGGGCGTGGCCGACCCCTTGACCAGCACCGTCACCTGCGGACAAAACACACCAAACACATCGGTCAGTCTCGACAGTCGCAACAGCAGAACCCCAGCCTCTTCACTCCTCGTGGGACGGACGGGTCAAAGGTTCGGGTAATAGCGCGGGGCGGGGCGGACCGGACCGCGTGGACTCCCCCGGATGTACCAGGGTCGCATGGGCATCCGCTACATGTGTCATCAGCGCGTGCGAGCCCCGCCCCTTCGGCCCCTCCCCCGCCCCGCCCAGGCACACAGGTTAGAGTCTCTAACACTCTAACACAGGTGAGTGACGGTGGCGTGGCGCGCGTCACGAGGCTTCACGTCACAACGCGTGACTAGAAGTGCCGGTCCGCGCGCGCGGCGCTGCGCTGCGCTGTCGGACCGAGTGTACACAGCTCGTCGCCGCGTCGTCAGCCGCGAGGGAGAAGGTCAAGTTTATAATTATATAATAACCCCTTTGCCCCCCTCCTCTCTTTCCCTTGCATTTTCCCAGACACTTTCCCCCCCACCTTAAGGAAACACATGTAGTACATACGTAGACCCACGGTTATCAGCGATGAGCCTATCGCACCGGAAGTGACATCCAGCTGAATGAATGACCCGCGAATGAATGAGTCAAGAACACATGCCTCTCCCCCCCCCCCCAATCCCATACACACACTTTTCTCTTCCGAGAGGCGACTACTGAATTTCTCGTAACGGGAAGGGAGGCCACAGAGGAGGCGAGGGCGTTTCTTTATCAACGACGATGGATGGACGAGGCCAGCAGTCGACAGACGGGCAAGGGGAGGGGGGTGGGGACATGTCGGGCAGAATATAGACACGCAGTCTGGCGGTCTGGCGCGGCAGCTCGCGCTTCTCGCGGGGCGGAGCGGGGCGGGGCGGGGCGGAACGCGGGGCGCTGCTGCAGCACAGGACGCGCGGTGGGGCCGAGCGACACTGCGCCCGCCGCGCCGCGAGTTTGGCCATCTTCCAGCGGCGCGTCCGGGACGTCTCTCTCCTCCTCTCTCACTCCCTACTGCAGCGCGGCGGGCCGCACACTTGTGAGAGCGAGAGAGAGGGAGAGGGAGCAAGCTGCGACTCGGCCGCGGCTTGCAGCAGCCATGACGTCCCAACGGCAGAACAACGCCTCGCCGTGCCAATAGCGTTTCGCGGTGTTCTCGGTCTGGCCCCGCCCCACCCCGCTCCTCCCTCGCCTCGCCCGGCCGCTTTGGCAGCTCGTGGGCGTACCGGGCGTGCGGCCCGCTACGCAGCGACTACGGTGGGGACCGAAACTTTCGACTACACCAATCTGCAGGAGGAGTCAAATCTTTTCCTCCAACTACACATTTCGTGAAACGGAAAAAGGCACGCAGACACGGTGGGTCCATATTTCGAGCTGGGTTTCACTCGCGCTGACACGAGCGGCGGCCACCCATCCCGTCCCGTCCGCGGCGAGCTTATTTTTATCTGCAACCCGATGGACCAAGGACCTGCCCGGCCCCCACCCCAGCCTCCTCACCTGCATTCCGCACGCAGCGCAGCGCGCACCATGCTCGGTGCAGCCGCAGCACAGCGCGACAAATTTAGCACGCCGCAATGGCGGTGCAGTGCAGCACACAGACAGGCGGACGGACGGGGACAGCGGAGGTGAGAGGCGTTTGCTGTCCTGTCCTGTCCCCGGCTCTGCTGCCCGCCCCGCCTGCTCGCCGGCCCCGCGGCCCACAACTTCCTCTCTCTGGCTTCTCAAGTCGCGGCGCGGACAGCCAGTCTCACCGCCCAGCCCTGCCCTCCTCTCCGCCTCCCTCCCTCCTAACTCCGCGGCCCCCGCCCACGGGGGTTGTGGGGTTGACGTACCTTGGTGGTGGCCGTCGCCTGCGACCCGAAGAGCACGGGCTCGTTGGTGACCTGCACGGCGAGGTAGGGGTTGTCGACGAGCGGCCAGGCGCCCTGCACCCGGCACGTCTGCATGTTGCCCTTGAACGTCTTGAGGTGCGGGTCGCCGAACAGGCCGCAGTGCCGCAGGTTGCGCGAGCCCCGGTAGCTGCACTCGGGCCCGGCCTGCGCGGCCTCGGGGGGCGCCATCGTCGAGGGTCGGTCGGGGCGCGGCGTCGAGGGCGGCAGCGGCGGCCGCCCGTGCTTCCGCGGGACGCCCGTCGCCGACCCCGTCTCCTGCTGGAGTCGTTTAGCGCATTCGAATCTGGGCAAAAGAGAAAAGAGGATGATGAGCTTTAACCCGCAGCAGGGCCTGAAACACTTGGCATGCGGTAATATCGTAGTAGTAACACTTACATCGTCTTCAAGTGGATCAACATAGTGTTGGACGTGTGGTAGTTGAGGTTGCCCCTGCACGCCCGCCGGATGTTGTGCATGCAGATGCCGAAGTCGTAGAGCACGCCGCAGTACGCGGCCGAGCCCTCGGGGCCCGCCAGCCCGCGGCTCTCCAGGGACTCGTCGTAGGCCCGCGTGCACGCGTCCAGGTCGCACACCGCGCCATGGCCGTGTCCCAGCGCTGCAACAGGTAGACAAGCTGGTTGTAGTCACAGGGAAACTCCTACGGGGGTAAGCAAGGAACAGAAAGGGATCCAACTGACTACCAAGTAATTGCCTCACTTGCCCGAGCATCGAGTTGTAGGGAAAGTCTTCGACATTGGACGGCCCTTGCCTACCCGAACCCCATTTTCGATGTACATTTTCTACGACTAGATTATTCTGCCGGGCACGATCGGATCGGATTAAGGGGGAGAGGGGGGGGGGGTCACTAAGACATGTAGCCATCCTGAAAATCCCCACCCCCAACGCCTAACAATGGTCTATTTCTATCGGTGAGCGCGGGTGTACTTTTCCCTGACGACTGCATGCTCTGCAGTGCAGCGGCCGGCGGCTTCAGGCAATAAGCGCGGCTCTGGTGCAGCTGACCGCGCCGGCACTGCGGCGTGGCGCCGCGTGGCGTAGTGTAGCGCCGGCGCGCAGCGGAAGCGCCAAGGTCGCTCATTCATTCCTTCCTCCGATCGCTCTCCGCTCCGCTCGACCCATTCATTCAGCCTTCCGTACAACGTTTCGCCCCGCCCCGCTCTCCGGTCCGACCGCGGCGGCGCATCCTGCTCGACGTCATACAGTCCGCCACCATACCGTCCCGACGACGGCCGCCTCTGGCTGGTGCTGGTGCGGGCTCCTCGGCCAGGCCCGCTCCTGCCTTACGCCCCCCCCCCCCTCCGTCCTGCGGCACGACGCGGTGCGGCGCGTGACTGCACATACGCCACCACCTGCTGACGGCCGTCGTGTCCCATGAACGCTTTTCCCCAGACGTAAAACAAACAAAACAAGTACTGTTTAATCATCTCTCCGTGCTAAGGAACTCATGTAGGTGACGCGATTCGGCCGGCCACCCGGCCGGCTGCTCTGCAAACATGAGCGTTACGGCACCCGCGTCGTTGTGAGTATACAGTGAAGTTAGGCAAGCCCGCTCCACGCGCGCACACGGCGGTTGCCTACCGACCGCGGCGATCGTCTCAACAGGGGCCTTCTCTCCTACGGACCTACGGACCCGTTCAGATTACGTGCCCTACGAGGAGGCAAGAGGCCGGGTTGCAAATAGTACGCCCCCCCCCCTCCTTCCACTAGGTTCACGATCACCATGATATTTGAATCCCGGGGTAACAGTATTATGGGGTCCCTATGAACTCCAATGACGATACTAAACATATAATGTGGTAAGGACCATAATTTTGTAAACCCCCCTCCTTTTGGCCACGTAGTACGCAGTACCTGGGCGGTCCCTGTCGCCGCCTTGTCGTCTCAAGGAGCGGCCCCGTCCGGCGCGGCGACACAGATAGCGCCGCGATAAACAATAATAATAATAAAGGTGTGCCCGTCAAGTGATGTACCCGGTCAGAAGGAAAGAAAACAGCGATAGAACGCAAGCGATTGCTGTGTGTCTGTGTGTGCACGAACCTGCTGCGAAGTTGATGAGCAGCACGAGCAGGGCCAGCCAGAGCGGCCCCGTGTTGGCGGCGGGGGCGGCTCGCAGGGGCGGCGGGGCCGGGGGCGGGTCCGGGGGCGAGGGGGGCCTCTGCCCCATCACGCGGCACTCATCTCCGCTCCATAACCTCGACCATCTGCAGAAATGGGAAGAAACAAAAAGAGTTAGCAAAGTGCCAATCACATCCCTTGCGACAGTCATGGGACCCGGGTACAGTCGGGTACAGTACACACAATGAGGCCATACGTAATAGTCGCAGCAGTGCCTGGTGACGCGACACCTCCATACGGCCGAGAGTATTCCACGTGGCATAAACACAGCCTTGCTCTAGCAATACCAACACGTTGCATACTTGCAAGTACGTAGTATCTCTCTTCTGTCCGGAAAGCACACAAAAGCCTCTCTCGACCTCACATATATTCATACACCTATTTTCAGAAGCGAGCGAGCGTTTCCTGTGTTGTTGTCCCGCATGGACGTTCTTCTTCTCCACATGTACGAAATATAAAACGAAGGCTATAGAAAACGTCGCGCGCTTCCTGACGGGCCCCGGGGGAGGGGAGGAGAGGAGGGGGCTTTAGCCCGGCACAACAACGAGCAGGGAACAAGATTTACGGCCGCAAGGCGGAGCTGTGGCGGGGCGGGGCCCTCATGCCTCGGCCTTATTCACAGCAGCAGCAGCAGCAGCAGCAGCAGCAGCAGCAGCAAACGGGCGGATGGGTCGGGATGGCCGTCGGGCAGCAGCGAGCAGCGCGGCGGCGGTCAGATCAAATCCCATCCAATACCTCTCCCCCCACCCCACACACACTTACTGTGAAATCACCTGGAAGCGTTTGAGCTCAAGTCGGCGATAGCCAAGTATATTTTCCCCGTCTTCACAGTATACGATCTCATTGTATATTTGTTTCTTAGTTTCGGCGGACACGCGAAATTCTTTTGGATACATACTGTAGGAGCACTTTCAGATTCATTCAGCACATACCACGGTGAACAATCTTAAAGATTTCTGTGGGAAATACTATGTGTAATTTTCCAGTCACATAAAAATCAATGGGTTTGAAGATCTTTGATATCGATATTCATTATTTTACTAAATATTCCGCAGGTCTCCGGAAACCAGCCAATTAATTTATTGTGTAGTATACTGTCTACAAGATTTCTGAGAGTGTACTATATAGTAATAATAATAATCGTGCACTTTGCACGCAGGATTAAAGTTTAACTGTGCACCTCGGTGCACCTCCTTCAACACACGCACACACGCACGCACGCACACACACACACACACACGAGCCTACGCATTATTATACACGATACGAGCAGGAAATAAGTGACTCGCACGGAGCTTATCGAAATACTGCATCGCGAGAGACAAAAGAATAACGCGCCGCCGCGGGTGGGGGGGGGCAATGCGGGTACGGGGTTAACCAGACTGGAATTCCAGGCGGCGGCGCGGCGGCTTCAGACGGGAGAGGGGCCGGACGGACGGCTCGGGTCCACAAAGTATTCATTTATTCTTCCGATTCGTTCCGAAACGCAGCCAAGTCCCCGCGCAGCAGTCGCGCCGGCAGTCACTCAGTGACGGGCGGGGAACAGCACTTCCATCCATGTCGAGCGCGCAGCGCAAAACGAGTATGTAAGTACGTATGGGCATGGGCGAGGACAAAACTTGCAGCAGGTATGTACAGCAAGCACACTTGGAGCAGTGCGTCCGCTCGTATGGCGTCTCACAGTATAAACCGAAAGGGACGGACGCAGTCAGACGTGAAAGGGATACACTCCAAACAAATGTTTATGTACACATATTTTTATAGTCGACTTTCCATGTCAAGTTTCAAGCTTCTATATTTCCCCCTTTTCCGCTGCCTGGTGTATCCGTGTCACCGTCTCTCTTGTCTGCCTGTCTGTCTCTCTCGCTCCTTACCTCTACGTGCGCGTCGTGGCGAGGCGTGGTGTCAAACACTCGTATATACGACGTGCCCGATAAGCCCCCCCGGGCATATCGCCCAGCGTTATCCTTTTACACTCTCCGAGGACGCCCCGAGCCCCACGCCTCGCCCAGCCCAGCCCCGCCCGCCGCGCCCAGAGGTGATAAGGCGAGCACCTCGGCATAATCATAATCCCGGCCCTCTCATCATTCCTGGAGCGAGTGTATAGAGGAAGTCGGTGGTCAGTTGCTGAGCTGCTTTTATTGCAGGCACTGCAACGACAACAATCCACAATCGCGCTCACGGTTTTTAAAATTTTCGCGCGTAAAAACAATAAAAGATAACGCGATGATGATAAAAGTTGACGACGCCGTTTTCGTATTCAACAGTGTATGGTCGGAGGGAAGGACGGGGAGGAAGGGGGGCTGTGGCCCCAAGGGCGTAGCAGCAGTGAAGAGGCACGGCACAGCACAGGGCATCCGTGATACGTGAGGTGTAAGGTGAGATGGGCGAAAGGAAAGGGGGATAAAAGGGAGGGGAGGAGGAGGGGGAAGAGGAGGAGGGGGAGAGAACAGGATGGGGAGGTGAGAGGCGGGACAATGAGGCGGGCAGACGCACGGGCAGGCGGCGGCGGCCGGCGGCGCGAGGAACAGATGTGAGCCCCCGATGTGCGCCGGGTAGAGCGTGACCAATACGGCAGTTCGGTTCAACTTGGGTCAGGTGGTATTTCCTTACATGGGGGCTGCAGGCTGCACGCTGCACCACGCGGTGGTGGGACGAGCAGCCTCCATCGGCGTCGTGCAGCCTCGCGAGAGCCTCCCGTCCTGAACCGGTGAACGTTCACCGGCGGTGTGTTCACTGTTCACGCCGTCGCACGTGTCTCCGTGCACACGGCCCCAGTCCGCCCGCCCGGCCGCCACATCAGCACATGCCCATCAATAGCATTCAAGTACACGTCTCTACATACTGACTACTGATGATCTCGACGCGACGCGCGGATCAGGCGAACGTCAGTCCGTCAGTGAGGACGGTCTCGAAACGTTTTACCCTCTCTGAGCGTTAATTCGCGGAACGTCGCGATAATACTCGCTGCGCCCGCCCCGGGGCCGAGTTCAGACTAATCTCGATCGAAGAGAACGGACAGAGAAAGAGAGCGAGACAGAGAGAGGCGACCAGCAAAAAAGAAACATCGGCAGGCGGCAGGCAGGGCCCGGCCGATATATCATTTCGAAAGGGCCAACCTCGGCTGGCCCATGGCAACCCTTTGGTCCCTCCTCCTCCTCCTCCTCTTCCTCTCCCCGGAGCCACGGGAATTAATTACAAACCGCAGCGGTCCTGACGGCTCTTCTTTATTGCTCCCTCCCCTTTTTTTTCGGTTTGATAAGTGCGCATCGCGGGGCCGGGCGGGGCCAGGCGGGGCGGGGTCCTTGATACGGTGGAACACCTCCGCCGTTCGGCCCCGGCCCCGCATACCTGTCCGCCCCGCCCCGCCCCGCAGGGCCGCGTCGCGGTGCGCTGCTGCTGCCGGTGTCTTGTTCCTTTTCTCCCCCGGTCCGGTTCGGGAGGCAAGGGGCCCCCCGACAGAGATCTGACAGATCTCATATGCACGGCCTGCTCCTGGCGCACACAAAGGAGGGCCCACCCTGCCCTGTACGTACCGAGACATGCTTGCTGCGCCCTACGGTGCCGCCTCCCAACTGACGGGAGGGTGCCCCGTCCCGGCGAGAGAGATCCGCGCCGACCAGATTCAGCGAATCAAAGGGGGGAAATTCGCTGACTTGGAGAAAAGCCGTCATGGCGAGGGTGCGCGGGCCGCGTCCGGGAGGGAGCCCTGCCCGGCCCGCGGCGGTGGCCTCCTGCAGCGCGCGAGGCTCGCCCCGGACGCGGCCGACAGATAAGTGCCGCGCTGACTGCGAGGGAGCGTCTTCCGCGGCGTGCATCGGGCGGGTCGCCAGGCGCCCCGCGGGTCACCCCGTTGCTCCACAGCACAGAGGTCCCCGACGACGACCTCGGCGGCGACGGCTGCGGCCGGTGCTGACGGCACACCCGCCGCCCGCCCACGCGCGGGAGCCGCGGAGGGCGCCACGTAGTCGGCTAGGAACATGAGCCCGCCTGGAGTTGAGCCCAAACCACTGAGGGTCCAAGCAGTGTCGATATAAGCCAAGGACCAAATCTGACGAGTTAGGCTCGGGACTAATCTCATATCGGGTACTCAAATCCACGGAAAATGCTGCTTCTTTCTGACAGAGTGGGCCGGGCCGAGTCGCCCGGAGGGGAGCCTCCCGTGGCAGCACTGGCTTGATGGCTGTCGGCAAGCGGTATGAATTCGGGAGGAGTTGAACCGGAGCGATTCGCGGCGGAGGGGTGCGGAGAGGGCGGCGGAGGGCTGTGCGAGGGCCGCAGGGGGCCCGGCCCTGCCGGGGGATGATTGTGATGGAGTGCTTCCCGGAGTCGGGCCGGGGGCCCCGCGGAGGGTGGGACGGCGGTGGGCCGAGGCCGAGGGGCTTCGGCGAGGGTGGCGGAACGGTCTGCAAAGTGCACGGGGGGTAAGCTGGGGGAATGGCGCAATCAAGTGAATAGACGAGGGGAGCGTGGGGTGGTGGCGGGGCGCTGCTGGGGCCGAGCTGCACGGCTGGGGCTGCGGCTGCGGACAATAACAATAACACCAACTCCCGCCGCACCGCCCGCCGCCCTCCCGCCCCTCATCTCGCTGTGACAGCCCGCTCCGAAAGGGTGCAGCCGGCATGCATGCATGCATCCAGCTCGGCGGCCGGGCGCGGCAGGACGGGGCCCTCATGTGTGCCCCCATGCTTGTGATGCGAGCCCTACCCTCTGCGGGAGGGGCGGGGAGGCGGGGAGGGGCTCCTATAGTGTGACGAGCAGGGGCGGGGCGGGGCCCCTCTTGTGCAGGGCGGCGGGAGTGGGGCGGCCGGGGCTGCCGGGGCCTGCCCGTTCCGTGCGGGGTTGCCGGACTGCGCCGCCGGCCCGGCCCTGCCCGCCTGGAGGAGCGCGGTCGGCCAGCCCGACGCCGCCGAGGAGCTGCAGCCGGCAGCAGCCCTCCTGCGCCCCCAGCCACCTTCAGACCCGGGACGTGTTCGCCGGCACCTGCCTTGCCAAGGCCCATACACATACATCTACGCCATAGCTTGTCGAGAAAGTCTTTCTTCTAAATCCTGGCCGAGCAGGATGTTCCCACCCACGCACGACGGCGTCGTCAGCTACCCCAGGGGTTGCTCACCTCGCACCGCCCCCGCACTCCACCCGCTCCAAGTGTCCAGCACGGCACGCGGGTCGCCGCTAGAGCGTATAACCGGGAGCCCACACGACCTTGCCGATGATGACGTTCTCGGCCATGACGACGTCGTCAGCGATGCCCCCGCGGGGATGAAGCGCGCCGCACTCTCCACCACCAGCTCCAGTACCGCACACGGGGGACTCGGCGGGGGCCGCCGCTGCCGGAGCGTGTCACTGGAGCCCTGCCCGGCCGCAGCCCTACAATTTCCCCATTCCCTACCCCTTATTTGGCACCCGTGTCATTACGTCGGCACGGGGGCCAGGGGCGCCCGGCCTCTGCGTCGCACCGCCAGCCCCGGCCCCGCCTCGGCCACGCCCCACCGCTTGGCTAGCTGAGGCCTAATTCGATTACTTTACCTCCGTTTACCAAACTGTCGGTCATTTCGAGACGATCGACACGAATGGGTGCCAACATGACCACATCCACATCACACACACGCACACACACAATCACCAACGAGCCCGCCTCCCAGCAGCACCTCTCGGTGCCCCCCCCCCCTCCACGTGGTTTAATTTGCGCGAAATGTCACGTGCAGAGGCTCGCAATTTGAGGAGGAGAGGCGTTCGACGCGTGGATGACGAAATAAAACAGAATGGGGAGTGGAGGGGGGGGGGGTCGCTAATTGCTACGGTGGTATGCGCGATATGTCCCCGCCGTACGTCCTCCGCCGCATGCCGCTGCAGAGGCGTGGAGTGGCGTGGGGAAGAGACGAATTTCAATTTGCTGATGGGTCCGCTGCCTCTGCGGAAGGGAAAGGGAGTGCTTCACTTCCGTTAGTGTGGCACAGAGAAGGCACCCGCCCGCTCCAAAGTTTGCCCGCGTGGCCGTCCGAGTTTGGCGGCTCAAATAAAATTTGGTCGGGGCGCAGAAGAGTAAGTGAACTGGGGTTTCTCATGGCCATGTGACAGGACGGTGGAAAGGGGCGGAGCAAGGGGAGAACACAGAGAAAAGAGAGGGGGGGGGGGTGCGCCCGCAGGGCTGTGCTCTATCAATACTGCCTCGTTCTCGCCCGCGCTCCACTTCAAACGACCCTCGTTAGCGACACATCCACCACCCCACCACGCCCCGCCCCGGGCATACCGCCCTCGCCAGCTGCCAGCCCAGCCCTACAAACACAGGGGCGTAGGCGGGGAAGGGGTCCCCCCCTCGAGCCTGCGCTCTCTGAATGGCGACTCTCATGAGCTTTCCAGACCTCTCATTTAGCCTCTCTCATAGCTGTGCGACGCCATTTAAATTCTGTAATAACGAGGCAGTGTGCCCGGCACATCTGAGTTCAAAACGCCTACACATCGCACTTGCAGCATTAGCGGTTCTAATATATATTCCAGCAGGG
This sequence comes from Frankliniella occidentalis, assembly GCF_000697945.3. Taxonomy (NCBI): domain Eukaryota; kingdom Metazoa; phylum Arthropoda; class Insecta; order Thysanoptera; family Thripidae; genus Frankliniella; species Frankliniella occidentalis. The sequence continues at coordinate 20,431 of NW_026267210.1, read as the reverse complement.
GTCCTAGCCTGGGTCCTCCACCCCAGTAGGGGTGGCCCAGCCAGCCACCCCCAATGCGGGCGGGGGCGGACGCGGCGAAACGGGATGTTGAAACGATTATTGAAAAGGCAAGATGGGCGCCGTAACGACATCGTTTTCGACAAAAACCAGGCCGCCCGCCCCTTCGAGTGTAAAATGCCGGGCATTACTCCCGAAGGGTGCTCCTCCTGCCGCTGCTGCTGCTCCAGGGGGCAGCACATCGCGAACAAAGTGCGTCCTGTCCGCTCAATGGGAAGAATACGGCGCATAGAACGCGCGGTCGGTGAAAAGGAGGTGGAATAAGAAAGCCGGCGATGCGGAGCGCGGCTGAGCCGAGCGGAGCCACCTGCGATTCTATCCCTACATGGCGAGCCTTTGGCCTGCCTTCGCCCAGCCTTTCTTGTCATTTACGTATGGAAGAGGAGGAGGAGGAGGAGGAGGGGGAAGAGGGGGCGGAGGAGGCGGAGGGGGCAGCGGGGGCCCCGACCAGATGGGCCGGGCGCTCTCCAGGCAGGCAGCACAGCCTACACCACACCGCGCCCAGGCGGCGTTGCCAGGTCGGCCCCCCCGGCCCGGCCGGACCGGTACGCCGGGCCGGGCCCAGCACCGCGCTCAGCCTCAACGCCTGATCTGGACCGCACCGCGCCGCCTGGAGACTCCAGCATCCGTTCTGTTTAGGCGCGCGTTTTCCAGGCACCTCTCCAGGTACCGCGGCGACGGCTCTTTGTGACGCCTCGGCCCCGGCTCCAGGGGGGGAGCCCCCGACTCCAGGAAAGGCGGCAGGCCTGGAGGACGGGCCCTCCTCTCCGGGCGCGGAGCAAATCAAAGTCTCCTTGAGCTCCTTGACCGACACCCACTCGCTGCAGGCGGATGCACGGTGCACGGCTCGAGCTGGCGGGGCCGGCGGGGCCCCTCAGGTGCAGGGCGGGGTGGTATGTGTTGGCGGAGTGTGGTGCGAGGTCTGGGCGTGGCGCGGCGTGGCGAGGCGGCCCGGGTCACACCTGCATCGGCCGGCCGCGGCGGGGCGGGCCCAGCCAGAGGCCCAGGCGGCCCGGGCAGCATCCCTGCCAGATGAGCGATGGGGCAGCAGAGGGGGCTCCGACCGTTGCGTTACGAGTGATTCCGATCTCTCCCTCCCAAACCAACCATACATACCTCCCGCCCCGTCCAGTTTCTTTAGGGGCCGGGGTGCTATGGTAACCGCAGAGCCGTGCCATGGGGACCACGGACCACGGGGGCTTTGCGGCTGCCCGGGGCGAGGCGGAGCTCTCGGCCTATGGGGCCTCTCTGCCCAAGGCTACGCGCCGTGCGGCTGGGAAAACACAGCTTATCCAGAACAGCCCCGCACCGCGCCCCGCCACGCCACGCCCGAGCAGCGCGGTGAAAGGGTGCCGCTGGAGGCGGGCGGGCCCGAGGGCGGGCCCCAGCCACACATGCACGTACGCTGCACATGGCGCGGCTGGCGTTCAATCGCCGAACGAAGGGCACTGCGTGGAAACCGTTTCGCGCCGAGCGGAAAGTAAACGTGACAAGTGTAGAAGAGCATGTATACCAGGTGAAGTGGCTGACGACTCCCACGCCGTGCACTTTCGTAGTGTCATACTGTACCGCACGCACGGGTGCGAGCGGGTTTGCCTATCCATAACCTCGCTGCCCGCGGCTCCTCAGGGCCCCGTGCGGGTAGGCAACCTGGCCGCACCCGTGCGTGCGGGAAGGTATAACTGCAAAAGTGCGCGGCGCGAGTCAGCCACTAATACTTTTACGTCTACTTTTGTCACAAGCCTGTACGGTGCGACACCTGGGCCGAACACTATGTGTGATTGGCCACGCATTCGTTGGGCGTGTTGTACCGAGTGTAACTGTGAATACGGAGCAGTGCTGCGGGATTGCATACTCAATATGGCTGCAGGGGCCGAGGCCTCTTCCGGGTGTGAAGAATAGGCAGACCCGCAACACTGCTGCGTATGTATTCACAGTTACACCCGGTACGCACCAGGACACGACGAGCTCGCGCTCACAGGAAGGAAGCTGCCGCGAGGTGCGTCGACATGGGCAGGGACCGTTTTGGATCTATTTCCGAGTCGTTATTCTGGGCCAGCGGCGCGCCGCCACCACGCCGCGCCCGGCCGGGCGCGACCCACCTGCAGCTGCGCGCGGGTGAGGACCACCTGCAGCTGCGTCCGGATCCGGCAGCGGTGCGGTTTGGGAGGTGAAACTATACGCTCGCTGATACAAGGGGCAACACGTTCAAAGTCGGTCAGAGACAGCTGTGGCAGACAGTGGGTCCCGTGGGTCTGCGGGTGCTCGTCGGCGGCTGTGCAGCGTCTGCCTCCTGCGCCAATGGAACGCGGTCGCCTCATTCTGCTGCTTCCGAGAAGCCCGAGGTCCTCGGAGGGCTGTTCGTTCACCCCCCCCCCCCCTTTTCCTCGGCCCGCCCCCCGCCCAATATCCGGCGGGGCTGCGAGCGGCAGAGGAGGGTGTCAGGCAGGAAGTGTCAGCACAGCCTGTTTACCCAATCACACGGCCCTAATGAATTTCGCAACACGGAGCACCGCCCTCCTCGTTGGAGAGACACGTGCAGGGCAGGACCAGGACCTGGGGGACAACATCCGCATGCGTCCGCGCCGTGCACCATCCTCGCACGGCGTAGACTCTTCTGCACAGCCTCGGAGGGGCTCTCTACAGCCTCATAGTCGTACAGCTTCAACTTCAAAAAGGGTTATTACGACGGCTTGCTGAACCCCTTTCTCATGACAAGCGTCGCCGGTGTCGCCCGGGGGAGAGTGCGAGAGAGAGAGGTTCGCCCGCTCTTCGCGCCCGGGCAGTCTCCCCGCGCGTCCCGACCACAAGGTGCAAGGTCGGCGGGCCGAGCGAGCGAAGCGGGGCAGAGAAGCAAACCGGTCGCTCTCCCATCTTCTACGATCTGCGTGCGGGCCGAACCGGCCCGCGGGACAGGGAGAGAGAGGGAGAAAGGAGAGAGGGACGGTGAGCGGGAGTGAGATAGGGGAGAGGGGGCGGGGGGAGGAGGGAGATTCCCGAATGACGCTCCAGCGTTTAAGTCCAACTGTGTGTAGGCAAATTAGGGGAGAAAAGAGGGCAATTTGTGGCGGAAAGCGGTCCGTGGGGCCGCGGCAGAGCAGGAGGACGCCGCTCGGTTTAAAAACCCCGCGGCGCGTCTCACCTGCGCAGCCACTAAGCCCCTGCTGGGCGCGCGCTCTCAATAGCGTGCTGACAGATTTCCCCGAATTCTTAGAGGCGCTCGCGGAAAAGGGGGAAGAGGGGGTGGCGCCTGCGGCCGCGGAGCGACTGGTGACTCTTTGGAACGCAGGTGTCAAAAGTGGAGCCATCTCGCGAACAGCTGCTGAGGAGCCGCTGGGGCCGCGCGCGCGGCGGTGTAGGAGTACCCAGGACCCCGACGAGAGTCTCCCGTAGGTTCAGCGCTGATGGCACCTGGTGGAGGGTGGTCGGTGGGCGTGCGAACTTCGCGGGAACACTGGGTAATCCCGAGAGTGGCAGTCAGCTGACGGACCTGTCACCTGCTCGCCCGACTCCATCATCCACTATCTCTCTTCCGGCGAGCGGAAAGAGGCCGTCAGTCTCCGTCTCTCCGCTCAACCCCATTGAGCGAGCCGATCACAGTTCGCTCAAATGCAGGCAAGGGGTAACCCCCTCGCCCCGGTCCCTCTCCTCCTCCTGAAAAGTTGCGCACTCTATTTCGGTCTGACAAGCCCGCCGTACCGCCGGGGACAAGAGATGGAGGGGTGCGGGGGCGGTGGGAGCCCGAACAGGGGGCGCAGTTTGCACAGGTGACACTTTGCAGCCGAGAGTGTGAGGTTAGGGGGCGTCCACCACCGCGGCGGGCGAGTCCAAGTGATATCGGCGACGTTCCTCGGCCAGGTCAGGACCGCCGGCGGCGAGCTCGTGTGCTGAAAAACGTTCTGCTAAGCGGTAGTGCCGGGCGTCAGCAGGGTGCGCGGAGGGGACGGGGGGCAGCAAGGCTCTCCCGTGTGGCTGCTGCTGGTCGCGCTGCTGCGCGCGGGCTGCTCGGGAGCGCGAAAAACAGAGCGATCAAACGGAGAGAAAGGCGTGAAAAGTGGCGAGGACTTACATCTCCTGGGCGCGGCGAAGGCGAAGGTAATCCACTCTCAGGCCGAGGCCGGCACACGCATCCTAGGGCTTCGTTAGGGTTCGCACTCGCACTACATGCAGGACTGCGCGGATGTTTCGATTCTGCGCACGGAGCGACGCGCGTCCTGGTCGTTCGAGAGCTCTGGTCGAACTAACAGCCGCCGCCGCCCGCCGCTCGGCACTCGGTCGTCGCTCGGGACTCGGGGCGGAGGACGAGGGTGGGGGAGGGGGGAGTGCGGGAGGGGCGCGAACATCGACCCGAGGGCTCCGAGCGGAGCGGCTGCGGCGCGCGCGCACCCTGGCGGACGCGGCTGGAAGCTGGCACCACGGGCGTACGGCGGGCGGGCCATGGCGGGCGGGCTTGAGCCGAGGCGCGGCGCGGACCCACGGAAGTTATGGGCTTATGAATGTCAAACGATTCGGGGGAGGAAAGAGGACGTTCTGGGAGGCGAAGCGAGAGCCCCGAGGGGGACTTGGGTGGGTGTCTCACCCGAACATAAAGTGGCATTTGTGACGGGTGCTCCTTGTGCGACGCCCGTGGGCCGGCTGTTATTGTCGGATTGGTCGCAAAGTAAGAACACGAGTGTTAAGAGGAGGTGGTAAACCTCGGTTTCAATAAAACTAACTAACTGGGCAACACTAAAAATGGAAAACATACCATCCTTCTAAGTGTGTAGGTTGCGGCGAGCAGTTTGTCACGCCCAGCGGAAGCTCTTCCCTCCGTGTAATATTACACTACATTGAGTTTGCGATGACCTGGTGGTTCGTGATGATGTCTCATCACTTCGGCCGCTCTCTGGTCAAAACGGTCGTCTATGGAGCGATGAGTCACCATCGGAGGGGGCGGAAAAGATTAGCTCAGCGAATTTGCAAACAACTGATCCTGGAGTCCGCCGCCGTTTCCGTCGTCAACGCAGCACATTCCGGCGCGTTTCCTACTCTTACAGATCGTTTGTATACATGTTTTTCAGTAAGAAGCCGAATAAAAGTCTAAAGTATCTATGATGCGTAGGAATTGTTGCGTCATTGCGACTGGAGTGTGGTGTGATGGCGACGTGAAGCGCTGCCCGTACAGTGTCTACGGGAGTCCCCTGCAGCTCTGCTGTACCGCATGCAGCCGTGTGGGAGCGTTGCCTACCTACACGGGGTACTGGCAAAAGGTCCCTCCCCCCGTCAACGCCATGGCATGGCATGCGAAACCTTGCATTTACGCTTTTGGTCCAACTTTGTGAGGATTTTCTTCTAACAGCATCAAAAAGAACTTCAAGAGTATAGCTAACCGCCAGACTTTTCCAGGTACTCTTCCTGTTCGACAATGGGTTACGACGACAGCTGTTCTATCGTAAAATTAATTAATTTTGATTTCAAAGTCAAACCGGGAAACCCACAGGAACGAAACGAATTTTCATTTACGGCTTCGTCATAATCGGCCCGCCTCCAACTCCTCCCTTCATCCTCCCCCATCCCCTCATGAATAAAGGCCCAGCGCGGAGGGGTGAGGAGAGAGAAGGGGGAGGGGGGGAGGAGGTGTGATGGGGCCGTAACAGAAAGATCCAAAAGGTGCGTGTGTGTGTGAGCCAAGTCGAATACCCCCTCCCATTCTTCTCCCGCTCCCCCCTTCCGCTCCCCCTCTTTTCCCAACCTTTGCTCCTCCAGCGACCGGTTCCCCACGCCGCCGACGCGATCGGCCCGTGTTCAGAGAGGTGTCCAGGCTGCGTCCGTGTTGCGCTCTCTGTGGTGCGGCCGACAGCCGCCACACCAGCGCTGCCAACGCGGGGGGGGGGGGGGGCACAGCAGGGCTCACAGGACAAAGGCTGCAGGGCTTCTCTTCCAGTGGCCAGGAGGACCTTCTCTCATGGCCCCGCCAGTTGTGCCCTCTCGCCCCGCGCCGCCCCGCGCGCCACCCGATACTACCCGTTGCCAAAGGTGTCAAGTCTGCGACACCTCCGGCCCCTGCGACCGCAGACCACCTAGCTCGCGGGGCTCTGCTGTGCCGCGCCAGCCCCCGCCGCTCCCATCTTGTTCGTGTGGTAAAACTTGTCGCAGAAAAGAGTTGGCGGTCATTATTCCTCTCAAATTTCGAAAACGTAAGTTGAGAACTCTAAGCATAGCCCTTTTCCTAACGAGATAGCGCGGAAAGTCACTTTATTTACAGAGCCTTTTGAGGGTGCTTCTTACATATGCTGTACTTTGTTGCGCACCGAGGCTGAGCTCCCGCGCCCACTATACTCGACTCGTCCCACTCGTTCTCCTCGGTCCAATAAGGGTCCAGCAACGCGTCGTTTGACCGGCACGCGGGGCGCGGCGGCAGTGGAGGAGATAGGGATCCGGGGGCGACGACGACGGCGTGGTTTTGGCAACATGCGGCCCCACCCTCCTTGCTGCCCGGGCCCTCGCGAAGCACGGGAAGGGTATGAGAGGAATGCAAGATGCAAGATGACTCGGCTCTGCTCATGCAGCAGGAAGGAGGTGGAGGAGGTGGCGAAGGAGGGGGCGAGGAGGCGGCGGCTGCGGCGCGGTGTGGCTGGGCAGGGCCGAGGGGCAGCCTCTATCGAACACGGCATCGGGGACGTCTGCAGGCCTGCAGTCCAAACGAATGCTTGTTGCGGCCGCAGCGCAGTGTGCGATACAGTACTCGCAAACGACTCGGGCCGAGTTGGTGCACATGCGGGTGTTTGTTCGGAGGGCGGCGTCCTCCTGGCCCCGTCTCGGCCCAGAGAGAGAGGGGGAGTATGGTTACTATGAAACTTACCATGAAACCCAGGGGAAACGTGATCCAGTGAACCCCACATTCTGAACTTTAAATGAAACTCACAGACAATTTTCAAAATTTCCCCGACACCCAATTTATGTAATGCAATGCTTTTATATGTATTCGTAAACACTCTTGCAAAACTTATTCCTGAAATATTCAAAAACCGCAGAACTTTAAAGTTCTGCGGTCTTTTTCAGAAATTCATAAACACACTTAACGGCAGATGTGCGCCAGATTTACGGTGTAGCCAGAGTACCAGGTAGCTGACTTATATTCAGGGCACCTCAACTCACTCCCTTGTAGTGTACACCAGATTGCCAAGATTACCAGATTATTATTACCAGACGAATATTTTGCTTCTGGGGCATAAACGCCTGTGACTAGAGGTCCTGACAACTTATCTTGACCGAAGAGGCATCCGCACTCGCAAGTTGCTCAATAAGAGGAACAAAAAGAAGGTAGCACTGAGGGGGTGGCTTGGCGTAGTGCCGCCCCTAAACAAAGTAGAACGCCGGCGACCATACTGTGTTTTATCGCGAGTGGATGTGTTATCATAAATCAAGTTTTGTAGAAATTGTAAAGAAAAATTGGGTCCATACTAAAACGGCGTAACAACACAGTGTCAAAGAGTGCTTCTGCAAAGTTTGGCTTCGGAAAAGTAAGTTTATACAATCTTCTAAACCGTCCCGGTGTCGTTGTTTAGGTTAGTGTACGGACATATTACATTGGTTCTATTTTAACTCAGTGATCATGACTCAACTGTCGTAATAAACTTTGCCATAGGTGGTACCAAGGTGCTAGATCCATAGGCCCGTTCTAAACTGTTTGAAATCTAGCGACACGCATCCTAACCTCTGCTAGACTGTCGCTCATCTTCTGCATTGTTTAGGGACGGCACTACGCCACGCCACCTCCTCATCAGTGCTTCCTTCTTCTAGTTCCTCTTATCGGGCAACCTCCTCTTAAACAAAAGCGCAGTTATTTGGCCCTGAAAAGTAGGCAACCGCTGTACGGGGCACTC
>NW_026267210.1:10770-11104 GCF_000697945.3 Frankliniella occidentalis | reverse complement strand
TTTAGCTCCACTTTAGCTCGCTTTAATTTACTTTAGCTCCACTTTAGCTTGCTTTAGGTAAATTTAGCTCCCCTTTAAGTTGATTAAGTTTACTTAAGCTCCCCTTTAGCTTGCTTCAGTAAACTTAAGCTCCCCATTAGCTCGCTTTAGGTAACTTTAGCTCCCCTTTAGCTCGCTTTAGGTAACTATAGCTCCCCTTTAGCTCGCTTTAGGTAACTTAATCTCCGCTTTAGCTCGCTTTAATTTACTTTAGCTCCACTTTAGCTTGCTTAAGGTAACTTAAGCTCCAGTTTGGCTTGCTTCAGGTAACTTTACCTCCCCTTTAGCTCGCTTT
>NW_026267210.1:5577-10720 GCF_000697945.3 Frankliniella occidentalis | reverse complement strand
TCCTTCTTCTAGTTCCTCTTATCGGGCAACCTCCTCTTAAACAAAAGCGCAGTTATTTGGCCCTGAAAAGTAGGCAACCGCTGTACGGGGCACTCCGCAGTGGGTCCCATGCAACCGATCTTAAACCTAATGTACAGTATGGGTTCAGGTAACACTCATGCAAAACGGCATTGCTCTAAGTGCAAGGTGCCTCCCGGTGCCTCCAGACCGGACTCATAGGCCGCCCCCCCCCCCCCCGCTCAGGCAGGTTATACCGCACCGCACACACGGATGGGGGCGGGTTTGCCTATTCTCGCTCTTACGGCCCCATATGCGAGTCCGGTACAGTGTAGCTATGAAAGTGCGCGGCGTGAGTCAGCCACCTGGTATTGTCGTAAACAAGGAACTTCGATCAAACCATATGAGGCTCCAACGCCGTTCGAATCCCTAGAATTATAATGTATCGCCTACGTTAGAGGTGTCCCCGCCCCGCACCGCCAGCCCTGTTGCGATCTCTCGGATATCGAGGTGACACCGAGCAGGGAGTCTGGAGCAAAAAGAGGAGTGAGTGCCTCCACACCACATCGACATATACGCGACCCGCACGCAGACGAAACAAAGGACTCGCGCTGGACGACAAGTAAAATAGCATTACAGGCGATGTTGATAACTGTTGATAATCGAAGTCAGGTTGGTTCAATGTTTTAGGAATCTAGCTTTGGTGGCAATGGCGCAGCTTGGAACAGAGCGTTTGGTAGAAGGTGGATGTGGACGCACTGCAAGCCCAACTGTTCCCCCAACTGCTCAAACATTACAGTACTGCGATTGATTAGCCGATCGTCCCCTGCACCCCTCATCACACCGACAAGCCGAGAGCCGTCCTAGTTTTCGTTTGCTCAAAAATACAAAATTGCAGGAAATGTTTCGATTCGAAAACTGCTGATCGCAACAACAGCCATACAAACGCGAGTCGCACAAACGATGCCAACCCTTTCACGGTGCAACAGGTCCGGTTTTCCTTTTTCCTATGGCAGGGTCTCGGGGACTTCGGCTGCAGGAAATCTTTCATCTCCGTCTGGAGCCGCTGGGCGAGGCAGGCCGGCGGGCCCGGGGGAGCCTGGAGAGTCCAGGCCTGGACCTGGACACTGCCTGAACAGCCAGCCGGGCACAGGGGGGACGCAGAGGAATGAGAAATTGCTGATGAGCCGATTACCGCGTAACTTACAGTCTCGCCTTTTGCGGGGACGCCCGTCGCCTCGCGTGCCTGCCGTCCTGAGTGAAGCGATCCGCAAGTGAGATGCGATTTTCTGCAGAACCGACTGGGCCAGAGTTCTGGAGAACGCTTGCAGTAGTTGCTGCAGACCACGGAGAGCGACGCCGCGCCTCACCTCAACTCTTTCTGAAAGCACGGCGTCGCTGTGGCGTGGTGTCCTGGAGCTGGAGAGCAGCGGAGGCGTCCTCTTGGGGACCCAGGTCGCGCGATGTCTCTCGGAACGCGTTTTCGCCGCGCCGTGAGTCCGGAGTTAGGACCTTTGTGTCGCATACTGCTTTGTGACGGCGTTCTTTACGACCGAGTCGCTCGGACACCCGTCTCTGCGCCAAGGCGTTGCGAATCTCTTCCCTCTCCGTCTCTCCATTCGAAGCCGGAGATTAATTCTCACTTGCCCCGTGAGGTGAGCGAGGCGGCGGCCCGGCCAGGGCGAGAGAGCGAGTGAGAGAGGGAGAGAGAGAGAGAGAGAAAGACGCATTGCCGCGCTCCGTTCACCCACACCTTCTTTTACCTTTTCTGCTCGGCCTGTTGCTCCCTTTGGCCTGTCTGCCCTCACACACACACACACACACACACACTCACACACACACTCGCACACACACACACATGTGCACGTCCGCCGCTGCCGCTCACACCCGACACCACACCACAGAGAGCCAGCCGGGCGAGCCAGCCAGCGACGAGAAAGGAAGAAAATAAGAACGAGACTCGACCGAGAATGTAATACAAAAGCGGTGAGGAAGATTTACGTGGCGGCCGGTGTGCCCGGGACGGCCAAGCAGAGCCATAGGCAGAGCCCCTCGCGGTGGCCGCCCCTGCTATAACGCATCAGCTTCACGTTTTGGATTCTCCGGCTCTGTGCTTTATTCGTAGATCTTCCATTTCCGTAGGCACGCCTGCCTCGTCGATGCCTCACCTGCGGCCGGCGGGCGGGCGGCTACTTGCCCCCAGGGCCACCCTACACCCGCCAGCACGGCGGACACCTTATACACGGCCGAGGCGTGAAAACCACTGGGGCGTACGGGAGGGAGGGTGATAAAGGACCCGCAACACATGGCAAAAGTTGAGGCGGCAGCTGGCCGATTTTCTCCCCGTGTTCGTGTGCGCGTGTGTGTACTTCTTTTCCACGTAGGTTATGGTAGCCAGCCCGGCTCGGGTAGGTCCTAAACGACGCCTCTTTACGCCTACAGAGACACTCGTCGGGTCGGAGATCTCCGGTGGTCCGGCCGGCTCACCAGACTCCAGGCCGGCCGGGCTGATGTGAGGCCGAGCGGTGGGCCGGGCCGGGCCCGGGCCGGTCGGGTGGGCCAAACCTTATCATTACGGCATTAGCGGACATGCAAGTGGGAGCTACCTGAAGTCCGTCGGGCGTGGCGTGGAGTGGCGCACCCACCGCCCCCAGCCCCACTGGCGCCAGCGCGCGGGCCGAGGGGGCGGTGGGGGCGGGGGAGGGCACCTCGGGTCAGGACTGCCAGGGTAACATCTTGGTGGTGCTGGTGTTGTAGGGGGCGGTGGGGGCGGGGGAGGGCGCCCGACGCACTCATTGAAAGTGTAATCGTTTGAACGAAAAATAAAAACTGGAATAAAATACGCGGATATGGCGGGGCACTGGTACATCTGGTTACACAGAGTGACCGTTTTGCCCCGTATTGTCATACTAGCCCGGATCGCAGGAGTGCGACCGGGTTGCCTATTCTCACGGCGCCTGGTGATGCAAATTTTCACTAAGATTTCAAAGTTGCGAAAAATTTCCGAAAAATTCGGGAAAATTCGGTAAAATTGGGCAAAATTGGACAAATGAAAATGTTGTTATGAAAACTCCATTACGTAAATTATTACCCATTTCCACACAAATTACATCATTTTTGAAAGTTTTAAATGAGCTAGGCGCAGTGGTAACACATCCACAAGAGTGGATATTTTAAGAAAATTCCATTATACATATTATTTTAATGAGTAGAACCATTGCTCTGATTTCGTATACAAACTGGAAATATATAACATTGCAAGTGACAAATCATTAGGATGTAATGAACTAGGAAGACGTGGGGTACGGAAAAAATTCGCGGGGAAAATAATCACGGAATGTCTGCTATACATCAGACGTGACGCGTCTGAGGTAAATTTTTGCTCGCTTAAGGTTACTTCAGCTCCCCTTAAGCTGGCTTTAGGTAACTTTAGCTCCCCTTTTGCTCGCTTTAGGTTACTTTAGCTCCACTTCAACTCGCTCTAGGTAACTTTAGCACCCCTTACGCTCGCTTTAGGTTACTTTAGCTCCTCTTTAACCCGCTCTAGGTAACTTAAGCTCCCCTTTAGCTCGCCTTAGGTACCTTTAGCTCCCCTTTAGCTCGCTTAAATTTACTTTAGCTCCACTTTAGCTCGCTTTAGGTAACTTTACCTCCCCTTTAGCTCGCTTTAGGTTACTTAAGCTCCCAGTTAGCTTGCTTTTGGTTACTTTAGCTCCCCTTAAACTTGCTCTAGGTAACTTTAGCTCCCCTTTAGCTCGCTTTAGGTAACTTTAGCTCCACTTTAGCTCGCTTTAATTTACTTTTGCTCCACTTTAGCTTGCTTTAGGTAACTTTAGCTTCCCTTTAGCTTGCTTAAGTTTACTTTAGCTACCCTTGACCTTGCTTAAGTTAACTTTAGCTCCCCATAAGCTCGCTTTAGGTAACTTTAGCTCCCCTTAAGCTCGCTCTAGGTAACTTTAGCTCCCCTTTGGCTCGCTTTAGGTAACTTTAGCTCCCCTTTAGCTCGCTTTAATTTACTTTAGCTCCACTTAAACTTGCTTTAGGTAACTTTAGCTCCCCTTTAGCTTGCTTAAGTTTACTTTAGCTCCCCTTTAGCTTGCTTCAGTTAACTTAAGGTGACACAGGACTGAAACTTAAGAATTTGGGCAAAAAAAGCAGCTATTTCAAGTTTAAAATAGAGATGCACATTAAATCCAAAAAACGCTCTCCAAAGCAATTTAAGTTAGATCATTGCGGTTCTTTTAAGGTATAGTAAGCCTTTAGTTAAACGTAACTGTGTGCGCAAGAAGCTTTTTAAAATTTCATAACTTTCTGAAATTTTAAAAAGCTTCTTGCGCACACAGTCACGTTCAACCATAGGCATACTAAACCTTGAAAGAACCGCAATGAACTAACTTAAATTGCTTTAGAAAGCGTTTTTTTGATTAAATTCGCATTAAGTTTTTAATCTTGAAATACCTGTTTTATGCCAGTTTCAGTCCTGTGTCACCTTAAGCTCCCCATTAGCTCACTTTAGGTAACTTTAGCTCCCCTTTAGCTCGCTTTAGGTAACTTTAGCTCCCCTTTAGCTCGCTTTAGGTAACGTTAGCTCCATTTTAGCTCGCTTTAATTTACTTTAGCTCCCCTTAAACTTGCTCTAGGTAACTTTAGCTCCCCTTAAGCTTGCTTAAGTTTACTTAAGCTCCCCTTTAGCTTGCTTCAGTTAACTCTAGCTCCCCAATAGCTCGCTTTCGGTAACTGTAGCTCCCCTTTAGCTCGCTTTAGGTAACTTAAGCTGCCCTTTAGCTCGCTTTAGGTAACTTTAGCTCCACTTTAGCTCGCTTTAATTTACTTTAGCTCCACTTTAGCTTGCTTTAGGTAAATTTAGCTCCCCTTTAAGTTGATTAAGTTTACTTGAGCTCCCCTTTAGCTTGCTTCAGTAAACTTAAGCTCCCCATTAGCCCGCTTTAGGTAACTTTAGCTCCACTTTAGCTCGCTTTAGGTAACTATAGCTCCCCTTTAGCTCGCTTAAGGTAACTTAATCTCCGCTTTAGCTCGCTTTAATTTACTATAGCTCCACTTTAGCTTGCTTAAGGTAACTTAAGCTCCAGTTTGGCTTGCTTCAGGTAACTTTACCTCCCCTTTAGCTCGCTTTAATTTACTTGAG
>NW_026267210.1:4633-4993 GCF_000697945.3 Frankliniella occidentalis | reverse complement strand
GCTCTCCTTTTGCTCGCTTAAGGTAACTTTAGCTCCCCTTAAGCTCGCTCTAGGTAACTTAAGCTCCACTTCAGCTCGCTTTATTTTACTTAAGCACCACTTTAGCTTGCTTTAATTTACTTTAGCTCCACTTTATCTTGCTTAAGGTAACTTTAGCTCCCCTTTAGCTTGCTTTAGTTTACTTAAGCTCCCCTTTAGCTTGCTTTTGGTAACTTTAGCTCCCCTTAAGCTCGCTTTAGGTGACTTTAGCTCTTCTTTAGCTCGCTTTGGGTAACTTTAGCTCCGCTATTGGTCGCTTTAATTTACTTTAGCTCCACTATAGCTTGCTTTAGGTAACTTTAGCTCCCCTTGAGCTTGCTT
>NW_026267210.1:4374-4583 GCF_000697945.3 Frankliniella occidentalis | reverse complement strand
TCGCTTTAATTTACTTTAGCTCCACTTTAGCTTGCTTTAGGTTACTTTAGCTCCCCTTTAGCTTGATTAAGTTTACTTTAGCTCCCCTTTAGCTTGCTTCAGTTAACTCTAGCTCCCCAATAGCTCGCTTTCGGTAACTTTAGCTCCCCTTTAGCTCGCTTTAGGTAACTTTAGCTGCCCTTTAGCTCGCTTTAGGTAACTTTAGCTCC
>NW_026267210.1:3482-3773 GCF_000697945.3 Frankliniella occidentalis | reverse complement strand
GTCTGTCTACGGGAGTCCCCTGCAGCTCTGCTGTACCGCATGCAGCCGTGTGGGAGCGTTGCCTACCTACACGGGGTACTGGCAAAAGGTCCCTCTCCCGTCACGCGCCTGGCATGCGAAACCTTGGGTTACGCTTTTGGTCCAACTTTGTGAGGATATTCTTTTAACAGCATCAAAAAGAACTTCAAGAGTTTAGCTCACCGCCAGACTTTTCCAGGTACTCACGCCACTCTCTTCCACTTCGACAATGGGTTACGACGACAGCTGTTCTATCGTAAAATTAATTAATTT
>NW_026267210.1:3122-3432 GCF_000697945.3 Frankliniella occidentalis | reverse complement strand
TTTAGCTCCCCTTTAGCTCGCTTTAGGTAACTTTAGCTCCCCTTTATCTCGCTTTAGGTAACTTTAGCTCCCCTTTATCTCGAATTAGGTAACTTAAGCTCCACTTTAGCTTGCTTTAATTTACTTTAGCTCCCCTTGAGCCTGCTTAAGTTTACTTTAGCTCCACTTTAGCTTGCTTTAGGTAACTTTAGCTCCCCTTTAGCTTGATTAAGTTTACTTTAGCTCCCCTTTAGCTTGCTTCAGTTAACTTTAGATCCCCTTTAGCTCGCTTTAATTTACTTTAGCTCGCTTTAGGTCATTTTTGCTCTCC
>NW_026267210.1:2222-3072 GCF_000697945.3 Frankliniella occidentalis | reverse complement strand
TAGGTAACTTGAGCTCCCCTTTAGCTCGCTTTAATTTACTTTAGCACCACTTAAACTTGCTTTAGGTAACTTAAGCTCCCCTTTAGCTCGCTTTAATTTACTTTAGCTCCACTTTAGCTTGCTTTAGGTAACTTTAGCTCCCCTTTAGCTTGCTTAAGTTTACTTTAGCTCCCGTTTAGCTTGCTTCAGTCAACGTTAGCTCCCCATTAGCTGGCTTTAGGTAACTTTAGCTCCCCTTCAGCTTGCTTCAGTTAACTTTAGCTCCCCATTAGCTCGCTTTAGGTAACTTTAGCTCCTCTTTAGCTCGCTTTAAGTAACTTTAGCTCCCCTTTAGCTCGCTTTAGGTAACTTTAGCTCCCCTTTGGCTCGCTTCAATTTACTTTAGCTCCCCTTTAGCTTGCTTAAGTTAACTTTAGCTCCCCTTTAGATTGCTTAAGTTTACTTTAGCTCCCCTTTAGCTTCCTTTAGTTAACTTTAGCGCCCATTTAGCTCGCTTAAGGTAACTTTAGCTCCCCTTTAGCTCGCTTAAGGTAACTTTAGCTCCCCTTTAGCTCGCTTTAGTTAACTTTAGCTCCCCATTAGTTTGCTTAAGTTTACTTTAGCTCCCCTTTAGCTTGCTTTAGTTTACTTTAGCTCCCCATTAGCTCGCTTTAGGTAAATTAAGCTCCCCTTTAGCTCGCATTAGGTAATTTTAGCTCCCCTTTAGCTCGCTTTAATATACTTTAGCTCCTCTTAATCTTGCTTAAGTTTACTTTAGCCCCGGTCGGCCCGAGAAAGCACCTTTTCGGCAGGCCGATGTCGGAAAAAAATATGTAAATCGCGATTTTCTCGGAAAGTATTTAAGCTACAG
>NW_026267210.1:321-2172 GCF_000697945.3 Frankliniella occidentalis | reverse complement strand
TAACTTTAGATCCCCTTTAGCTCGCTTTAATTTACTTTAGCTCGCTTTAGGTCATTTTTGCTCTCCTTTTGCTCGCTTAAGGTAACTTTAGCTCCACTTTAGCTCGCTCTAATTTACTTTAGCTCCACTTTAGCTTGCTTTAGGTAACTTTAGCTTCCCTTTAGCTTGCTTAAGTTTACTTTAGCTCTTCTTGACCTTGCTTAAGCTAACTTTAGCTCCCCATATGCTCGCTTTAGGTAACTTTAGCTCCCCTTAAGCTCGCTCTAGCTAACTTTAGCTCCCCTTTTGCTCGCTTTTGGTACCTTTAGCTCCCCTTAAGCTCGCTTTAATTTACTTAAGCTCCACTTTAGATTGCTTTAGGTAACTTTAGCTCCCCTTTAGCTCGCTTAAGGTAGCTTTAGCTCTACTTTAACTCGCTTTAATTTACTTTAGCTCCACTTTAGCTTGCTTAAGTTAACTTTAGCTCCCCTTTAGATTACTTAAGTTTACTTTAGCTCCCCTTTAGCTTGCTTCAGTTAACTTTAGCTCCCGTTTAGCTCGCTTTAGGTAACTTAAGCTCTTCTCTAGCTCGCTTTAGGTAACTTTAGCTCCCCTTTATCTCGCTTAAGGTAACTTTAGCTCCCCTTTATCTCGCTTTAGGTAACTTTAGCTCCACTTTAGCTCGCTTTATTCTACTTTAGCTCCACTTTAGCTTGCTTTAATTTACTTTAGCTCCACTTTAACTTGCTTTAGGCAACTTTAGCTCCCCTTCAGCTTGCTTAAGTTTACTTTAGCTCCCCTTTAGCTTGCTTCAGTTAACTTTAGCTCCCCTTTAGCTTGCTTCAGTTAACTTTAGCTCCCCTTTAGCTCGCTTTAGGTAACTTTAGCTCCCCTTTAGCTTGCTTTTGGTAACTTTAGCTCCCCTTAAGCTCGCTTTAGGTAACTTTAGCTCCACTTTAGCTCGCTTTATTTTCCTTTAGCTCCACTTTAGCTTGCTTTAATTTACTTTAGCTCCACTTTAGCTTGCTTTTGGTAACTTTAGCTCCCCTTTAGCTTGCTTAAGTTTACTTTAGCTCCCCTTTAGCTTGCTTCAGTTAACTTTATCTCCCCTTTAGCTCGCTTTAGGTAAGTTTAGCTCCCCTTTAGCTCGCTTTAGGTAACTTTAGCTCCACTTTAGATCGCTTTAATTTGCTTTAGCTCCACTTTAGCTTGCTTTTGGTAACTGTAGCTCCCCTTTAGCTTGCTTATGTTTACTTTAGCTCCTCTTTAGCTTTCTTCAGTTAACTTTAGCTCCCCTTTAGCTCGCTTTAGGTAACTTTAGCTCCCCTTCAGCTCGCTTAAATTGACTTTAGCTCCACTTTAGCTCGCTTTAGGTAACTTTTGCTCCCCTTTAGCTCGCTTAAGGAAACTTTAGCTTTACTTTAGCTCGCTTCTATTTACTTTAGCTCCCCTTTAGCTCGCATCAGGTAACTTTAGCTCCCCTTTAGCTTGCTTCAATTTACTTTAGCTCCCCATGACTTCGCTATAGGTAACTTTAGCTTCCCTTTAGCTCGCTTTAGGTAACTTTAGCTCCCCTTTAGCTCGCTCTAGGTAACTTTAGCTCCCCTTTAGCTCGCTCTAGGTAACTTTAGCTTAGGTATATTGCGGGGTTCGAATAGCGAGCACGGGTATGGCAGATCGCCCTTGTCCTCGCTTGTTTCGTTTTCAAAATCAATGTGTCTAAGGAAGAGTAAGGACTCGGCAGGCAGCCTTCGCCGTGACGCCGTACCCGCACGCGTTCAGTGGGGCACTAAGTAGTGGCGCGAAGTTTCGTGCTTCGAATCTCTGTCAAAATATCTTTTTCCTCGGGCCATACGAAAGGGGATTGGTGAG
>NW_026267210.1:0-271 GCF_000697945.3 Frankliniella occidentalis | reverse complement strand
TCCCCTTGAGCTCGCTTTAATTTACTTTAGCTCCACATTACTTCGCTATAGGTAACTTGAGCTCCCCTTTAGCTTTGCTTCAGTTAACTTTAGCTCCCATTTAGCTCGCTTAAAGTAACTTTTGCTCCCCTTTAGCTCGCTTAAGGTAACTTTAGCTCGCTAAAGGTAACTTTAGCTCAACTTTAGCTCGCTTTAATTTACTTAAGCTCCACTTTAGCTTGCTTTAGGTAACATTAGCTCCCCTTTAGCTCGCTTTAATTTACTTTAGCTC
>NW_026267209.1:1210843-1213707 GCF_000697945.3 Frankliniella occidentalis | reverse complement strand
CCCCCCCCCTCTCCCAGGGAGAGCTCACTGCTCCTGCTTGTCACTGTCGGCCGGCCGTCACCGGCGGCGCGCTCCGAGCCCCTGGGCGGCAGGCAGCCCGCTCGCAGCCCGGCGGCCGGGTTGCCTACCCAGCAGTGCAGGGCGCCCAGAGCCGCAGAGGAGAGGCGCGCGCAGCTCGCGACTACAACACGACGACACTGCGGGGACTTAACGGGGGGACTGGACTCACCTCGTAAAACATGATGGCGCTGTATAAGACTTGGAAGGCGTTGTACACGACGAGGATTTTATTTAGCGCGAAGGGCTTCCTGTTGGCCATGATTGAGGGCCCGATGATGACTACCGACAGCAGGTACACGACGACCATGGCCAGGGTGGGGAACGGCGAGTCCATCAGCGGCCAGTCCGCCACTCGGGGATCTGAAGGAAGGAAGGAATGCAAATTTAGTACAGACAAGCAGGCGCCTGGGTTTTTTCGAATCCACTCTGGTAAATAAAAAAACGTAATAACAAACGTAGTCTGTCTCATTGGATTGATTACTCGGCGGAGCTTCCGGACGTAACATTTCATAACGAGTTAGCAGAGGGAATTAGATGATCGCATAGCTACGACTAAAATAGCCCCCCCCCCTTCTTTTTCTCCTCCCTCCTTCTCCGCGTCCTAGTGGACCGGATAGCGTCCGGCGTCTCGCAGAGCACGCGATTAAAGTAAATGAGATGTGTGAGGCCTGAGGCCTGTGCGGTGGCCAGCCGGCGCCCGCCGCGTCCCTGACTGTGCCCCCCCCCCCTTTCTTCTCCAACCAAACCACAGACGCAGACTTGGTCGCATTCCGCCGCTGGCTGGCTTTGGCTTGCCCTAGGTCGCGCACGCTGGAACTCCGGTTTTATCTCTTTTACTGTTGTTGTAGTTTGGCTCTCCCACTACTCCCCCCATTTCGCATACAGGCGCGTATGTGTACCTTCTCTCATCGTTGATGAATAACTGTGGGTTTGTGCGTGAACTCGAACCAGATCCCGAAACAAACACCAGGACCTTGCATGGAAAGTTGTCTGCTTTTTAAATCCGATTTTTTTTTCCGTATTCGATATGCTGACGGCCACTCCTTGCGGACCGCGCGGCGGTGAGTGGCCGGAATGACGGTAATACACGACAGCTATTATCTGTGAGTATGTATCGCGTGTGCCCTCGTCCGCCCGGCTGGTCCTTCTCTGCTTCTTGTTCCGGAAAACGGTGAACGGTGCTCTCGAGTTGAGTGGCCTGCAGTACAGTCCCGATACCCGGCGGCCACACTGTCCTTCGTCATTATACGTTACGTCTCTCAACGGACATAATTTTAAAGAAAAAAAAAGAAAAATAAATGAACTTTTGACATGCTGTAGATAACCGCGATCGTTTTCAAAAATGCTAACTTTGTATTTGTATTGTTGGAATTCTTGTGAAATTTTGTTCGAGTGGAGGGCGAGCGAGAGAGAAAGGAGCCCTCTCCTCTTTCAGAAGAAGGGGCAGTTGCCGCAGCGACCCAGACCTCCTTAGCTAATGGTCGAGCGAACCGGACCGGCCGCTGCTGGCCGCGAGGTGGTGGCGAAGGTGCTGCAAACACCTGCTGGTCCCAAACGTTGCTGCAGGAATCAATCGATACGCCTTATTTTCTTTTGAACGAAACACGAGAAAAAGCGTGCGCTTTACTGATCATTTTAGTTATTTTTTTTTATCAGAGATCCGCATCATTGAACGGCGGTGCGTCAGTTGCGATACACATTATTGCCCACACAACGGACGCAAACGGCTCCGGTTGGGCGGGAAGCGATCCTTCGCACCACCCCGGAAACGGCGCGAGAAACGATGACGAATCTACCGGAGGACTGCAAAGACGCCTCCAAGAGCGTCAGTCGAGCTGCCCAGGAAACAACAAGCCCGCTCCTCGCTCCCTCCTGGCGCCCCGCCAGCCCGCGCTGCGTCAGCCGCGTGAGCGGAATTGTAGCAACGTTTGTTCGTTTGAGAGAAATATACAAATCTTGCGATTGACCGCGCGACAGAAGGGGATGAGAGGGGAGGAGGAGACAGTACGCGTCGTGTTGCCTCGAACTAACACCATCGAGGAAATTACACACGTATAAAAAGACAAAATTATGATGGTATATGGACGTTGTGTTGTAAGCTAGTTTCGCGGTGACGGTGTCGGGTGTCATGTCGACACGAACGAACGGACAGTGCCGCGGCCGAACAGCGTGTGAGTGCGTGTGGCGGGACTGTGGAGAGTGAGAGAGTGGGAGGCTGAGAGAAGAGTGAGAGACAGAGACAAGCAAAGCAGAGCACGTCGACGTCAAGCATTCGTTATTCATCATATTTCGAAAATCTCGAAACCGTAAAAACTGCAGGCCTCGCGTGCAGGCGGGGTCGCGCAGGACCGGGTCGGAACAGCACACAAGAAACACGTGGCGCAAAATGCGTAGAAGTAGTAGCTCACCTCCGAGGGCGTCCATGATGCCGTGGTACCGGTCCTCCACCACTCTGATGATGGCCGCCATGGCGACTTATGGCAATCTGGAAAAGACGGAGAAAAACAGAAAGAGATTAAAAACTGCGGGCAGTTAAATTAAAAGAGGGGCGCCCTGCGCGGTCCGGAGACTTGAACGCCAGAGCCGGCGAGGCCGACGGAGCGGGGCTGGCCGTTGCGAGAACAATAGAGCCGTTAAGAGGCGACTAGTCGAAAGAACGGCGAAAAGAGCAGGCAGGACTGCGTATACCCTCCAGGTGGGCCCCCAGGGTCACTCGCGGGTAACGGGGGCGGAGGGTACTGGGCTGGGTACGTACCGGCGGGTAACGCGGGCGGAGGGTACTGGGCTGGGTACGTACCGGCGGG
>NW_026267209.1:1204260-1210793 GCF_000697945.3 Frankliniella occidentalis | reverse complement strand
GGGCGGAGGGTACTGGGCTGGGTACGTACCGGCGGGTAACGCGGGCGGAGGGTACTGGGCTGGGTACGTACCGGCGGGTAACGCGGGCGGAGGGTACTGGGCTGGGTACGTACGGGCGGGGGCCGGTCTCGCAGTCCTCCGGCTCGTCGCGGCCACTGACCGCGATCACCTGCGAACCGTTCGACTCGCACCCGCTGCACGCCGTCCTGGTACTGGCGAGGCCAGGCCGTTCGGGAGGATGGCCGCCCAGAGGCTTGTCGCGGGGGAACGGGGATCAAGGGGGAAAACGGGAGGGAAATGTAGGGGGAGGGGGAGACCGGACCCTCCACCCCATCCCCGCAGAGGCCAGCTCATGAAGCAAAACTCCTGAAAACAGGTTGTGCGTGCCAACGCCCTTGCACGGCCTCCATGAACCCATGAGTGCCCCCCCCCTCCCCACCCCAACACACTCCTCTGTTCATGGCCGGGATCCCCCAGGATCACCCTCAAAGATGATCCCCCAGAGCCGCTCGCCAAAGAATACCGCTCGCCGCTCTTCCTTTCTCTCTCTCTCGGACCCCTTGCGGAGCGCTGCTGCTGGCGTCGCTCCAGTCTGTTTTTGTAACGAACGAATCAGCCTGCCGGAGAGGGGAGCTCCGGGGAGAGCTGTGCCCCCATGAGATAAGTATATACTGCTTTCAAAGAGATTTACTTCTCGAAATAAACGACATAACCAACTACATAAAAATAAAACAAGAAGGAAACCATACAGGTGGAATCGGGTGGAATGTTTTTACTTGGAACATTCTATGCCATACAGCAGGGGGGATCGCGAGGATGGGCTGGGCTGGTTTGGCGACGAGAGTGGTGTGGTTTGTTTCCGTGCGGAGGATTACACGAATACACATGATCCGTCCGGGTGACCGTTGCCAGCGAAAAGGAGAACCGACGACGATGATAAAACGAGATGGAAGACGAAGGGGGGGGGGAGGGGGCGGAGGTTAGCCAGTGCCCGGTGGGACTTTCCTAGATCATTAATTATTTTGGAAGTGTCCGCCAAAATCATAAGCCGCGCGGCTCTATTATAGTGCGACTGCGCAGCCGCGGCCCGACCGGGCTGGTCCTGGTCCTGGCCTGGTCCGGCGCGCGCCCTTGGCCTGGCGGGCGGGTGAACGGCCTGCTCCCGCCCGGTGCTGCTGCACTGGCCGATGGCTCGCCGCCCCGCCCCGCCCCGCCCCGCCCTTCTCCTCCACTCATTTCGTTTACTTATTGCCCGCTGGCTCCTGTGATGCGATTAGCATAGCCAGGCCCGCGAGGCCGCCGAGGCAAGAGTTGTAGGCTAAAGCAGCTGTCCGTCAAATCCCTCCCCGTGGCGATCGAAAAAGGACAAAAAGGAGAGGAAGAAAATTTGAGCTATAATCGCTAATGATGGGGGTAGCAGGGGCCGCCGACGTTCTATATAGAAGGCATATTACTATGCCGTCATTGCACTGAGTGAGCTGGGGCTGTCGGCTGCCCCGGGAAGGTACGTTTCGCTCGGCGCAAAGCAAACCCACAGAGTAGTGTGGTGATTAGACTTATTGCTCCTCGACCGCGAGCGTGATTTTGATGCCGGCTGCGCTCACACACACACACACACACATACACACACATGCACACACACGCACTGTTGTACGCGATTGGTCAATAGAGAAGGGTAGTAAGAGACCGCGCGCGGGTCCTGCAGCCCAGCCAGGCCCAGCCTCTTGCTGCTGGACTCCAGAGCCCCGCGCGCAGTGCAACTCGGCCCGGTGCTGCTGGAACAGGTTCTCCATAGCCGGCCGTGCGGAGGGGACACACACGGGACACTCCCGCGTCATGCCTGCCTCTTTTGCTCTGGAATTGGAATTGGAATTTTATTTCTGTACTCCCCGCCGCCCGCCGCACACCGCGTGGTACGTAAGCCCCGAGGGAAAATTAAGCAAATCGCCGCGAGAGCAAGTGTATATAATGGCCGCGAGCTGCGCTCAGAAACTAGAGTGTGAAATTGTCGCCCCCTCTTGCCTGCCTGGCTCTAAGCTGAGCAGCCGTCGCGCCGACTTGCACCCCGGCGCGCCGCCGCCGCCGTGGACATGTCAATAGAGAGCGACGTCTACGGCGCTTTTACGCCCGTGTAAAAAGCAAGTTAATGTCAGCGCCAACCACTCCCGCGCCGCCGTAGAAGAACGAATGTGGGCGGCGCGACGGAGGGAGGGAGGGGCCCGCGGCGAGTGGCCGGCCGCCGCCACGCTACACAGCCGTGCATTCAGACACAATCACACGCGAATAGTAAGACACTCTGACGTAGAGAGGATTTTTATGTGAGTGGGTAAAAATAAAACAAAAACAACTCGGGGTATGAATATTCAACGAGCGCGGCTTCTGTAATATCTGTGCCGAGTGATGATGATTGTGGCTCCATGAGCGCGGTTCCGTTTATTTTAGTCTCACTTCACAACACCACTCGCTGTATTGTTGTGCTGTCGCGACCTTGACGCTACGGGGGTGGAATTTGACTGAATACGGAAACTTTGTTGAAGGAAGGGCAACTATGCCAACAGTGAGTTGAATGGGCATCGCCACAGCCCCCGAAAGAAAAGAACTCCTTTCCTACACCCCTTTTCTAATAAGCCATCAGTCCACCATACTACACCTCGTGAGCGTTTATTTAGAATTTGTTCGCGGGGAAACAAATCCCGTTCAAATAACTGGATGGCGTTTATTTTTGGGTAGCCTTTGCGAATAAAAAGAGAAGGAGAAGATTAAATCACCGGGCACATCAGTTCCCCCTTTGCTGGAACGGACGGGGAATCCCCGGATCCCGGAGGGGGAGGGGACTCGCCGGAGCCGCTCCGGTCCGCATTCCTGCTCTGCCAGCAGATCGCCGTCGCCACCCGGACAGAGGGCTCCCCTCGCCGGGAGCACCACCGGTTTGGGATGGCGCGAGTCCGCGCGGAAAGCTTCGGGATTTTACATCATAGCTCCAACCACCATACCTCAGTACCCTACCTCGACCTCAACTCCTGAGAGCATTGACAATTGCTGGATGTTGTCCTGTCACTTACTAAGCCCAGAGTCCGCCATGCAATGCACGGCAATATGCACCCGGCGATACGAAACGGTCCACCTCCACGGTCGCCTTAATCGCCTTACGACGACGACGGCCTAGAGACGTCGAGGCCTGGGCCCCTCTACCGCTAAACAAATGTCATTCACGAAAGGTTCAACCGCTCACTTGCAGCGCGGCGGGACAGGGATGCGGGGCAGTAGTAAGTTGGCGCGCGGTCATCGGAGAACAATGGGACCGCGGGGATCGCTTCGCCGCGCGCGCATTCTCAAGGAGAATGAAAGAGCCCCTTCCCGAGTAGTGCTCGTAGTGAGCGCCGCCATGAGCGCGCCTCGCCACCCGCCCATTCATTGGCTCTGTGAAAACGGCACTATCAATAAAATACACAAGTTGAGGCTGAGGTCAGTATGGATGTGGTGTGGCGGTCTTCCGGAGGAGGACTCCCATGCCCGGGCGAGGTCGCCACCTGCACGGGCGGAAGATAACATGGACGCACGTGCTCTCTCTCTCTCTCTCTCTCTCTCTCTCTCTCTCTCTCTCTCTCTCTCTCTCGAACATCCAGAAATTAAAACAAGTATATCTGTCACTCATGGGCTTCACAATCAGAAGGATTGATGGAGATCCGATACTCTTCCTCTTGGTCTATCTCTCTCTCTTTCTGGGCCCAGGCACCCATCCGCCCTGCTGATGCTGCTGCTGCTGTCAAACCGAAGGGCAGCAACATCTCTGGGGCATTGCCCGCCGCGCCCAGCCCCGCCTGCAGCCTTTTCTTCCTGCTCTGGGCGCGGCTTGACCTGACAGCGCTTTGGTTTTATTCTTTCAGGTTTCCCTGCGATGGCATTCTTTTTTTTTTTTACGCGCGCGCTGTTTTGACGATCGGCACAAACACCGAGAAAAAATATTGGCATGATTTACGGGAAAACTTTCCAGGTGTTCCAAATGCTGTTCATTTACGCTATTCTAAATTTACAAAATTCCCCGAGACGAAACCGACGGCAACCGCGTCTTGTTTATGTTTTTGATCAGACTCTGACTCTAATGAGGTAAAAGCATAAATTAACGATGCGCGTTAGCCCGTGAGTACTCTGGTACAGAAGAGCGCTGGAGCAGTGACAGCGCTGCTTGTGTATTAATATGTCTGATCATCCACTCTCGCTACCTCGGGGGGGCTTCATGCACCGACACGTGCTATGCAGGCCTCCCCCTCCCCGCGGCGACGCGACACTCAAGCCGCGTGATTATGGATGAGCATCGGGTCGCGAGGGAGAAAAAAAATTGATGTGGTTATAAATTGAAATTGAGACTACAGTGTCCTGACGGGTCTCTACAAATCCAACATAAGACTTTTTGGATGTTGTTTTTTTTTTTTTCGAGCACTGACAAATATTTTGAAATCTTTCTCAAAACTTCACCACAACGCACCGTGCTATATGATTATGGTGTTAAACGTTCATACTCAAAACTAGTGTTATTTTGTGGATTCCTTTTTGGCATAGTGAGACGTGGATTTGGATCGACCCCCTGCCTTATCCATCCAACACGGATGCGATAACAACGTGTAGTACGGTCTCTTCCTGGCAGAACTTTGCTCCGAGCTGGTGTTTGCTCGGGTAGCGTTTGACGGTGTGCGCTAACGACTACGACAAC
The DNA here is from genome assembly GCF_000697945.3 of Frankliniella occidentalis. Taxonomy (NCBI): domain Eukaryota; kingdom Metazoa; phylum Arthropoda; class Insecta; order Thysanoptera; family Thripidae; genus Frankliniella; species Frankliniella occidentalis. The sequence continues at coordinate 1,206,082 of NW_026267209.1, read as the reverse complement.
GTCTGAAAAAAGGCAACATTATTACCGAGCTAACGTTTGCGCTCCGAGACAAACTTGCTTCTGGCAACAACGAAAGTGAGAGAGGGAGGAGCGTCGGGTATCCGTCGCGTCGAGTTTGTATGGATCTCAGTTGCACCGAGCGGCAGGTGGCAGGTGGCAAGTGGTGTGGAAGGGGTGGAGCGAGGCGGGGCGGGGCTGCGGGGCTCGGGGCAGGACAGAGCTGGATTGGGCTGGATCTCTATGGAGCCGACTGGAGGCGCGTCCGAAAATCCCCCTACCTGATTCAATAGCGCGTAATTATCGTCCCTGGAGACAAGCCGAGGAGTTTTTCTCTGCAATCTCGTCTGTTTCCCCGCTCCTCATTGCCTGCCTTGCCTCACCACCGTGCTTTACAGCGGCTCGTATCAATGCGACGAGGGAAAAAAAACACAACTTATTGCTTTAAAGGATATTTGAAGGTGGCGTTTGTACAGTAGACTAACGCCGATCGGTGAAAGCCCCCCTCCAGCTGCCATGCTCTACCAGCGTCTCAAGCTCCCACACTTCGCCAGCTCCAGCTTCCATGCTTCTCCACCATATCTAGCGTAGCTTCCATACTCCTCCAAACTCTCCAGCCTCTCCAGCCTCTCCAACCTCCATATTCCTCCAGCCTCTCCAGCCTCTCTAGCCTCTCCAGCCTCCATATTCCTCCAGCCTCTCCAGCCTCCTCGCTTCTCCAGCCTCTGCCGCACCGTCTCCAGCAGGCAGGCTCACTGCCCCGGCTGGCTGGCCAGTCCCGGCTGGACGGCCCGTACCGGAGCCCCCCTGTCGCAACCACTGCGCCGGGGCCCCCATACCCCGCCCCTCCCCGGTGCGCCGCGCTGGACCGGGCGTCCTTGGAAGGCCGCGGCCAGGGCGTGGCGCGGCACACCGCGGGGTGGGGCGGGAGGAGGGGTTGGTGCACCGCCTGCGCGAGCCCTGCGCCCGCGGCGACCCGCGGCCTGGCCTGCGGGGTACAGGAGGACCCTCCGCGAGGAACACGATAAGGGTGGGTCCGGCCCCCCTCGCGTCCGCCGCACCGTGACGGTCGTGACTCTGCACAATGGCTCCGCGCGCGCGCCCCGCGGGCTCTGCCGGGGCCAGGGCTCCGCAGGCGGCGGGCGGGCAGCGCGCGCGCTCCGCTGTGCGGCGGGCGGCCTACGCGCCGGCTCCGCAGGGGCTCCCGGGCCCGCAGCCAGGAAGACAAAACGAGAACGAACCCAACTTGGGAGAGGCGGTTTACCTCGGCGGCGGCTTTTTCCTCCTGCAGGCAGCGTACCGACCGACCGCGGTCCAGTGCAGTGGGACGGGGACACTTCGCGCCGCCGGCAGCCTGGCCCCGCCCCGCCCCTCCCCTCCCTGCCCCACCGAGCGTCATCCCCTCCGCGGTGGCGAGGAGAACGTGCTGGCCGCCGCCGCCCCCATTCCGCGCTAATTCCCCCTCACAGCGCAGCCCGCCGCCGCCGCCTTTGCTGCAGAACAGATGAGGAGCTCTCCTCCTCGCCACTCTACGTATTATTATGATCGTCGCGACTACGAAAAAAATAAAGTGCGCGACATATAACTTTTTGTTTCTCATGGCGAGAGGAGAATATGGCCGGTTAATGGCCGTCATCATGTTATACACACTACTAACTTGTTTAGAGCAGTTACGTGTCTGTCTTTTTTTTTTTGGTTCGGTATAAGTGGCTCGCCCCCCTTTATATGCTGTTAATGTTTGCGTTTGTTGAACGCGCCCAAGGAGCGGTGCGACGCGGTTAGGTGGGGTGGGGCGGGGTGGAGCGAGGTGGGGTGGATGAGGTTG
>NW_026267209.1:1197525-1198037 GCF_000697945.3 Frankliniella occidentalis | reverse complement strand
GGAGGCGCACCCTGTGACATGTGACGCGCTCACGCACATAAGGCGACACTCTCCCAGCCACGCACTCGGTAGTGACATACACTCTGTGCGTGTGCAAGGGTCGCGGCGAGAGTCCGACACACGCGACTCAATTAAGAGGCTGGCCGGCCCCGGCCCGGCCGAGTCTCCTTGTCCCCGCGGGCTCCTGCCGCTGGGCCCCGCCCCCCGGGTCGCGATTTTCCCGCGCGACATGCCCGACGACGACGACGACGAGGAGGCTGCTGGCTTTCCCTGCCTCCTCTCCCGCCGCCCTGGCCGGGCCACGACAGGCCTCGCCCCGGCCTGGCCGCGGCACTCCTTGGCCTTGGCGGCGGCGGCGGTCCGAAATTGGGTCAGTGGGTCAATGCCCCGGGCCTCGCCTCGCGCTGGAGCCGGGCTGGCTGGCGTGGCCGAGGCCCAGGGTGGAGCTGGAGGAGAGGCCCGGCCCCGCCCCGCCCCGAGTATCCCATGCACTTGTGTCATCGCACCATGCC
>NW_026267209.1:1195579-1197475 GCF_000697945.3 Frankliniella occidentalis | reverse complement strand
GTGGTGGGGCGAGGTGGGGTGGGGCAGCGCAGGGCGGGTGTGGCCGCACGCGAGCCGGGGATACAATTGGCCATTTCACGCTGCGCCCCGCCACCGCCCAGCCGTGCGCTGCGCCGGACTAGACACGACCCCAAATGCCATACATCACCAGGCAAATCGGGTAAGCCAAGGCATTCCTGGGAAAGCTTTTTCGAGCCGACCTTGGCGTGCTCCAGCGTGTACCGTGCGAGTGTGTCAGTAGTTGGGCCCGTGGAGCGCGCACTCGGTGGAGCTGGGTGGACCCGAGCAGCGGAGCCGAGGGCCGTGCCAGGTACAGACTTGCGCTTGGACTGATACACCTGCAGAGTGAGACCGTCTTACTGAGACGGTCTCACTCCGATGAAAGACATTGACAGGGCGGTGTCTCATACTGTAAAGTAAGACTTGCGTGCCTGATTATCCGATAAACGAGGAAGGTTCCCTGCTGACGTTGGGATCTGTAGAATCGTTCCTTATTGATCTCGCGTGACGCAAAAGTGTATAGCATGCGCGACACGCATGGTCTGCTTTACCCGAGTGAGACGGGCATAAAACAGCCATCTCGCTCTTGAGCGCCATCGCCGCCAGCCCAGAGCAGTTCCGCCCCGCCCCGCCCCGCGTCACACCTGGTCTGGTCATGGTACCGGCCCCTCGACCCCGCGCGTCGCTATCCGGGGAGTCGTTGCTTCCTTAACCTTCAGCCTCCCTGGTCCAGCCCGGCGGTGACATCCGGGAGCGCGGCGGGCCCGGCCGGGTCCGGCGCGGTCATCTCCTTCGCCAAACTCCTCAGCAGCAGCAGCCCAATCTGTTTTTACGACACGCAATTTTCATCGACGCTCTTAAAATTTGGGCGCTCGCGGGGTAATAGAGGTGCGTGTATGAGCAAGAAAACATCATTGCGCATGGCCACGACGTTTTCCTCGTTTGTACACAACACCATCATCGTCTTGATGTTGTTTCCTTTGAGCCGGCCCGCCGCAAGGGAGAGGCGGCCAAGGTGTGGGAGCCAGCCTTCGCCTTGAAAGCCTTTTCTCTGAGAGGAGCAGGGCAAGGGGGAGCCACACGCAGCACAGGCAGCACTGTCGCGCGAGCATTTGCAAAACCAGACCGCCCCTACACACACGCACACACGCACTAGGGTTGAAAGCCCTGGAAAGTTTCCGGAAAATTTCTGGAAAATTTTCAAAAATAGCAGAAAATTTCCTAGATATTGGAAAATTTCCGGGTTTTTTCGAGAATTTTCGGTAATTTTTTCGGAAATTTTCCGGGAATTTTAGAAAATTTACAACCCTAACACGCACACACACACACACGCTCACACACGCGCGCGTGCGGTGCGAGCTGTTATCGGCAGCCCGGCACGTGGTCACCATTACCTGTACAGTGCGTACGCTGAGATTGGTGCGCGAATAATGCTCATCATCGGCGAGGAGGCAAAGCCAAAGTAAAAGCTTCCCATTACGAGCTGATCGGACGGGCGGGACGGACGGGGACGGACGCACGGCGCGGCGGCGTTGTTGTGGTTATGCGGTGCGCTGTGAGCCCCGCGTGCGCGACGCCAGACAAGGGTCATTAGTGGAGAACTCTCACGGATTTTACTCAGACTTCCGCCGGTACCAATATCTCCGGATGCAGTCCCTGTTTTGTCTTGCAAAAGTGAAACAGTACGCGAGTTTTGGGGGCTGCGTCCGAGATATTTGGGAGTAGAAGTCTGAAATAGGGTATTTCACCTGACGCAAACCGGAACCAAAGAAGAACAAGAGTTCTTCCTGAACTCTTTCCTCCTTGGCGCTGATTGGCCGATGCCGACGAAGTTCTCGGACCCGACACTAGGGGTCGACCGCCCTTGCGGCGAGTTCATGAACTACGTCGGCATCG
>NW_026267209.1:1189514-1190054 GCF_000697945.3 Frankliniella occidentalis | reverse complement strand
GGCATCGGCCAATCAGCGCCAAGGAGGAAAGAGTTCAGGAAGAACTCTTGTTCTTCTTTGGTTCCGGTTTGCGTCAGGTGAAATACCCTATTCCTGGAGTTCTCTAATATGGGTCACATTTTTTCAAGCGTAGAAAAGAAAGGGCTTTGTTCTTTTTAAAAAAAGTGCGAGAGACTGCGCATTGTGCATTTCGCTTTCTAAACAATATCTACAAATAAAATATCTTGAAATCTGATGGACAGAGGAACCTGAGTACGGACCGGTTTTAGGCAATTTTTCCGTCTGAAGGACGATGAGGCGAGCACAACCACAACGGGTACGAGTGCCAGCAGCACGGCACCCGTCTCGTCTTCGTACAACCCATAATATACGACCCCCTCTCGGGATCCGTACGGTGGGTTGGTGGGTTTGGGTCACCCTCGGGGCCTTCGACGTGACGCGACGTCTGCCTCTGCTGTGTGGAGGCCAAGGACGACCACCACGTTCACGACGACGCTCATCAGCAGCATCGCCACCCCACGGGACCCAACGCCCCCCCCC
>NW_026267209.1:1174506-1181301 GCF_000697945.3 Frankliniella occidentalis | reverse complement strand
AGTGACTCCAACTCTCCCACCGCTCGCGCGCGCCGCGTAGGTGTGGTGCCCATGGTAATGAATTGCCCAAAGTCGGTCGTAAAGCTGTACACAACGGCCGCGCCGAGTGCGCGTGCACTGCGGGCGGGCTGGGCTGGGCGGTGCGGGTCTCTCTCGATGGCGTTAGTTATTACGACCGGGACCGGGCGGTTGTCACCCCAACCTCTTGCTATCCCAAACACTCAATTCGCAGGGGCAAGCGGCCCACCCAGCAGTCCGCACCCCACCCCGCCACGCTCCATGACGGCGGGGTGACGATATGCTCGCAGCCCCTCCGCCCAACTCCCTCCACGCCCCCCCCCCCTTTTCGCTCCTCTGCACACACACGCCCTTGCATCCCGACCACGCGACGCCACAGGTGCTATCTCTGTGTTCTCCGCTCTCGGGCTCGACCAATCACGGCCGACCTCCGTCCTGGCCGCACGCCACGCCCTTTCTCTGTGGGGCGAGGAGGTGGGGCGAGGTGTGCGGGAGCGCCGGAACGCCCGCCAGCCCGCCGGCCAGCCAGCCGACTCGCTAATTGCAACGGATCCCATTAGGCAATTCCCTTTGCCCCTTTCGTGCGGATGAGATGTCAGCTCGGCTGACCCTCACCCATAGCCTCGCCCCGCCCCGCCCCGCCTCTGTCCGGCCTCTGCAGCTCCTTCAGCTCGGTAACAACATGCGCTCTTTCCTCCATTGACCTGTGTTAAAGAACCTTCGGCAGAGGGGTCATCCAGAAAGTGACCTCGCCGTTTGCCGCAACGAAACTACCGAGTTTAGCCGATGCATGGCTCTCATAGCGCCTGATGGGTAGGCAACATCGGGCCTGCTGTGCATGCGTGCGCTGCGGGGTGGCCTACCCCGAGTCTCGCAGGCGGCATCGAGCTCCCTCAATGCGCCGAATGGATCTTGCCGGAAACGGACGTGCTTCCTGGACGAGCGCCGACTCGATGATGAAGGGAAGAGGATAGAGAATGAGTGAGTTCGAGGTTGACCAGCTTCTGCTTCTCCGCCGCGACGGCGTCCTCCTCCCCACTGCCACCACCGCCGCGCGTCCCGGCGCAAGAGACCAGATGACCCACAATTATACGCTTCCACGCGGTTTGGCGCGGCGGTATAACCCGCCGTCCGAATGGGCTACCCGCGAGCGGGACCTTCCGGGTCGACAAGGGCCGCGCATGCACGGCGCACGCACCTCGCACGCACGGCCGACGAAGCTCCTGCATAAGCACGCTCGTGACGTACGTAATGCGCGAGTAATGGACACGCCTTGTTGGCCCTGCGTAATGTGCGGTGCCGCCTCGATCGCACACACTCACACACACACACACAACTTGTACTACACAACGCACAGGCGCGCACACACACATGCACGGAGCCGGTCCTGGCGGCGGTCGGGCCGGCCGGTCCTTGTTGCAGAGACCCCATACTTTGAGGTGCTTGCCGCGACGTCCTGGACATCACGCCACCTGACCGGCCGATCGACCCCGCCTGGCTCGGCCGCCCTCCCCCCGCACTGCCCCCCGCCCCTGGTCCAGCGCGCGCCCTATGCCCGTCTCCCTCGCTCCCACGCGGCGCGCGGGGCCGGCGCTGCGGTCACTGCGGGCTCCGCTCCGGACGCGTCCCGGTCCTGACGTTAGGGCGACCTTTCCGTGAGGCGGTTCGGGTCGTGAGTCAAAGTCCAGTGTGTCTCGCCGTCCCCGTCCCCTCGGCCGGCCGGCTCTCCTGCGGGTGCGACGGAGACGGAAGACGTCGCCGCGCGGCCGCCCGCCCCGCCGCCGCTGCTGACCCCTTCGGCGCCGCGGGTCACCGCCGGGCCGGGCGGATCACGGCGACGTGGACAAGTCCAGCCGTTCGCCGTTGGGAAACCGAATGCAACGCGCCGCCGCCGCCGCAGCAGCGCACCTCGCATGCCTCGGGTGACCCCAGGCTTTTATCATATCGCCTGTAGGTGAGGGAGAGGGCCGAAGCGCGGCGGGCGGGGCGCGGGGCGGCGTCTCTTTCAACACAACGCAGCGGCAGCACGAGCGGCGCTGGAGTTGCCTACTCCTCTCGACATGCCCAGATGAGTCAAGCGCGCAGCGCGCAGCAGCCTGATTATGTATTCCGACGCGGGGCCGTTCTGTTCGGCACGCCGGGACCTTTGTTCTCGCGCGAAATTCAATTAGTCTCTGCCGCCGCCGGCTGGAGGTGCACCAGTGCGACGTGTAGGGTGGCATTTACTGGACAGGCCGTACAGGTGGTCCTACTCCTCGGGCGGCACCGCGCCCTCCTCGCCGGCCACCGACTCCTCGACGGGCTCCGGGGGCGCCGCCTCCTCGACGGGTTCCGGGGCCGCTTCCTCGACCGGTTCTGGAGGCGCCTCCTCGACCGCATCCTCAGGCACCTCCTCGACGGCCTCTTGTTCTTCTGGTGGCGGCGGTGGCGGCAGCTCGGCCACCGGGGTGGAGGTGGCGCTCTCGCGGATGCCGTCCAGAGGCGGCTTCACCGACACGGCGCTCCTGCTGGTCACCCCCGGCAGCGGCATGGCCGAGTCCTGGCGGAGCGCCAGGGACCCGGACGGCTTGCGCACCGCTGTGGAGCTGTCGCCCAGGCCCGGCTCAGGCGGGGGCGCCTGCCCGCGGGAGCTCGCGGACCTGATGGACGGTCGGGCCGAGGCGGGTGCCCCGGCCGCGGAGCCCCGCGCAGACATGGCGGCCGAAGGCTTGGCGGAGACGGACACGGGCGCCCCGGAGAGCTTGACGGACACGGGCGCGCCGGAGGGCCTGGCCGACAACCCCCCGCGGCTGGCCCTGCCGAGGGTGGCCTTGCTGCCGACCAGCACCGCCTTGCTCGGGGACGCGTCCGGGGCGCCCGGGGCCGCGGGCAGCTCCGGCGGCGGCCCCTGCTCCGCCTCGGCCTCGGCCTCCCCGCGCCGCTTCTTCTTGCCCTTGCCGGCCTCGGCGGGCTCCTCCTTGGGCTGGGCGCAGGTCGCGCACTGGAGGTTCTCGCCGCGCTCCCCGTCCGGCGGCGGGAAGGCGCACGTCTGATCGTCGACCCAGTCCAGCCAGCGCGGCGCCAGCACACGAACGTACGGCCCCACCGGCTGTGGCTCGAGCTCCTCGAAGAGCTCGGGCGGCGCGCGCAGCGAGTGCACTGGCACGGGGACGACAGAGCGGGGTCAGGTCTACTAATCAGCGTCAGCTGCCCGGGTCGCGCAGCCCGCGCTACTCACGCATGTTCCGCGGGCAGCCCGGGGGCAGCGGCAGCCCCTTCTCGCAGTTGGCCCAGCAGATGGTGGGCGTGAGCCCGGTGAGCAGCTCACCGCGCGTCGGGTAGCGGCCGGCCGAGCGCGGCACGCGCGTCATGACCAGCGGCGGCGGCTGCCGGCGGCGGAAGGGCGGCGGCCGGCCCAGGTACAGGCGGCCGCAGTACCCGCACTGGGGAGCACGGCGACGTTGTCGTCAGGCGGGATCTTTATCTCACTCGGGCAGACGAGACGGGCAGGCGGATGGGACAGATGCCAGAGCGTCGAGGAAGCGCGCCGCCATAAGAGTGGAATCGCATTTTTCTTTGGCTTTTCGCCGGGGACGTGGCCACGCCAGGCCAGCCCGGCGGTGCGTCCCTCTTCAAGGCCACTAGACTGGTATGTACCGCGACGGGGACCATTTTTGTGGCCGACACACGCTTGGACTAACTAACACCCGAGCTCCTGTCATTTGCCCGCACAGGAGCAGCGGTGCCCCCCCTCCCCTCTTTCCGCCCCTCTGTGCCCTACTGTACTCACGTCCGCCCCCGCCTGCCCACGGTCCATCGCCGCCGACGCCCAGTGCTGCCCGCCACCGCCAAAGCTGAACCCGGACGGCCCCCGGCGCAGCCCCGCCGCCGCGCCGCCCCCGGCCCCCGTCAGCTCCGGGCACGGGCACTTCTCGCAGCGGCATGAGCTCGGGTGGACGTGGCACACCGACTGCAAAAGTCGACGAGAAAATTACATGGATAACGAAATCGGGTAGGAGAACAATAATTTTCCTCTCCTTCTGGTACTCGGCGCGGACGCTTACCCTGCTCCTCCGCTGGCTCGGAGGCTGGGCGCTCGGGCTGCGGCTGACCGGGGCGCCAGACGCCTGCCGCGACAGTACCTGCAGCACGGGGACGGTCCTGGTCTTGAGCCTGCTGAGCGTGGCCAGTGCCCACCACGCCGAACTGCGTCCTCTCTTCTTCGCCAAGCACCACCAACACCACAACAACGGCCACCCCGAGAGGGGCTTTCGCACCTGTCTCGCGGGGTGGCGCGCTTCTTAGTATTTTCCCTCCGCAGGTGAGAGATAAAAATATAAAACGAGAGGCGTGTGTACAGAAAATAACACATGAAAAATAAAATGAGCATTCACAAACACACAAACGCGCACACACACGTGTGTGCCTGGGCGCGCTCACTGGTCAGGAGGCGTTAGGCAGGCGCGGTTGCGCCACGGGCTCGCACGCGGAGCGGCTTGCACGCGCTCCCCAAGGCCGTGATGCTGATTTTATGCCACTGATAGCAGTACATCTGTGCCTCGGCCGGCCTGACATGCGCCAGGGGAGCCTGCCCTGCCGGCGCGCGGACGCGGCGCGGACCCACCTGGACGCTGGGGTTGATGACGATGGAGGGGGGCCGGCGCGCGCTGTTCTTGCGTCCGGAGACGGCCGACGGGGACTCGCCGACGGGGAGCCCCTCGGCGTTCACCACCCCGTTCGCCGCGGCCGACGCCGTGGTTAGCCGACTTGTCTCTTTTTCCATGTTGTATTATTTTTTCTTTGAACGGGTAATTTGCTTTTTTTTATTTGTTACTTTTTCGTTTCAATTTTGGTGTCCTGAATGGGTAATTTAGATTTTTTCCAGAGACATGAGTGGGAGCCGGCCCCCCTCGGCGGCCGCCGCCATTGCGCCCCTTCGCCTCACTAGACCCGCTGGGTGCGCTGGTCATATTGTCGCGGGGGAGGCCATTGTCGCCGCGGCCCCGGTCCGGACCTCGCCTGCCCTGGCCCGGCCGGCACGACACACGCCGCCCGTGGGTCCACCCGCGGGACAATCATTTTCGGCGCGAGTGACACCCAAACTCCGCGCCCTGCCCGCCGCGCGACCGACACGGCTTCTTTTGTCCCTCGCCGCCCGCCCGCCCAGGCCCGTCGCAGGACCCTCCCTCCCGCGACTCTCCCATGGGAACAGGCTTGCGCGGTGCGCGGTGACACTGACTTTCGTTAGGAGGGACGCCCGGGACCCCACCCGCCCGGCCTCGCCGCCTGCGGTGGCTCCAGATCCGAGCCCTTGATGCGAGCGTGAGCGAGGGCAACGCTTCGTTTTCTAAGTAGCCTTTGTTCCCGACCAACTTGTTCCAGAACGGTTTTCTATCCTCCCGAGTAATCTTTCTGTGACGAGATGGGGTCCATGACATCCCCAAAGTCAGCCAGGTAATTAAAAGTGGAGGAAAAAGAGACACACGCCACTGCATTGTAGGATCGAACTTGAACTGCTTTGTTTTTCGACCGTCAAACACGCTTGGATGGCGTCGCGCGTCGCCGATTCACACGCCCATTTGCCCGACTGCTGCTTCGACGCGCACTTCTTGCAGGGGCATTAACATTCAAAGATACGAGATAACAATGACGAGCGCCAGCCCGGGCGGGGTGCGGGTCAGAACGTCACCTTCAGGGGGGTCTTTGTCGTCGCCACAGGCTTTGGCACACTACGCGAAAGCGATCCGCCGCACCACAAGCACCCCTTAAGAAATCATTCAGAAAATAAGTCCGTCAATCGCAGTTATGCGAACATGTCAAGTCGAGCCAGCATATGCAAGCTCTCGTAGCGCCTGATAGGTAGGCAACATCTTGTCTGCAGTGCATGCGTGCATTGCGGGGTGGCCTACCTCGAGTTCCGCAGGCGTCAACCTCCAGTAATTGGGCGAAAGAATGCGTGACAAAGGACGTGCTTCGTACTTTCTAGGCGATCGGTACGGTTTACTACAAAGGTCCACGACCTGCTCTCGCATTCGGCACATTGTGGCGCATGCAAGCGCACGGGTGAGTGGGTGGCCTAACCACCGGTACGGGACGAGTCGGCGTTGGCCGTCGGGAGCCGGTGGTGGCAAGTGACGATAGCCAGGCCGTCTCGCACGCTAAGTTCGTCTGAGTGCATGGCGCTTGGCTTAGCTACGATAGGTTATCGTGAACTATTCGCACCTCCACGTGGCTTGCATCACGGCGCGGCGCGGCGTGGTGCAGCGTGGTGTGGCGCGGCGTGGCCCGGCGTGGTGGGGTCGAGGACGTGTGGAGGACGCTGGCCGTAGAGCAGGGCCTCTCCCTGAGGCTCGCAGGATCCTGCTCTTGCAGGATACTGCTGCAGGGCCTCCACAACAGGAACAAGCCGGGGCAGAGGGGGTGGGGCATGAGGAAAGGCTCCGGCCAGACGGAGCAAACCCGGCGCCCTTGAGAGCAGGGGGGAGAGAGGGGGGAGGCGAGGAGGGGGTCTTCATCACTGCATCCCTGTCGATGACCTGAGGACGGGCACGCTTGCCTGGCTGCGCCTACCGGAGTCCTTGCACCCGTTTCGTGTGTGGACCGAAACAATAGCAGGCAATCGACACGCTCCGCCTCCATCGAGTGTTTGGCGCACTTCGCGACCGCCACTCCAGGGCGACAGGGCAGAGCGGCATCAGCCGCCCCCGGTAGCCATCGTCGGTGTCGCAACGGCCGGGCCGAGCGCTGGTCCACGCGCGCCAGCGTCCTGGCCAGAACGCCCCGCGCCCCACCCATCCC
>NW_026267209.1:1173759-1174456 GCF_000697945.3 Frankliniella occidentalis | reverse complement strand
CTCCCGCCTCCCGCCCAGAGATAATCAACGTGAAATGACCGAGCAAACGCCTCGGCCAGCTTGCCGAGTAAAACAACAAACATGTGTCCTCTTCCCTGCTCCGTCGTGTCCCTCCTCTTTCAGGAAGACGGCGCGCGGGGCAAAAGCGGGCAAGAGGCCGGGGGGCAGAAGGGCAGAAGACTGCCCCCAGGCAAGGACGTTGCCGAGCCGAGGAGCAGCGAATTAATTCGTAATTACTTCTTATTTCAAAATTAAAGGAAATAAAGAAAAACGATATATTTGACCGCAACTTACCCAGGTACCCTTTCAAAAGCAACTCAATACTTTTATATTATTGAACGCCATTTTTGTCAAAACGGAACGTATATCGTTTAAGTTGGTGACCTTAAAATCGCCAATGACTGATCTTCCTAGAAGGGGCGCGTCGGCCGCCACGAAACGGCCTATCGGGTCCGGTCCTGACCTTCGCAACTTTCGGAGAGCAGACGGCGTATCGTGTAGAGCAGGGCGGCCAGGGCGGCGGCATAGCGGGGCAGCGGCGCGGCGGTATGACGTGGCGGTGCGTAGCGCCAATTCTCATCGCCGTAACCATCCCGTTGCCGCACGCGGGGCGGGGCGGGGCGGGGCGGGGCTGGTAATGAACTCGGCAAAGGCGAGGCGCGGCGAGGCGAGGGGCACCCCGAAATGTAGGCCGGCC
>NW_026267209.1:1166321-1173709 GCF_000697945.3 Frankliniella occidentalis | reverse complement strand
GGCCCCTCGGGCCACCCATAGTCCTCCGTGGAGCTCGTTTGGTCGTACTAATCACTAATCGTAGGTTATCGTGAGCGTCGCACAACTGTACTACAAGAAGGGGGAGGGCCACGACGACGTCACCCGCAGCGCAATCATAATCACCCGACGCAACACACACACACGCACACACACTCGCAGCGTCTGGAACCGGATCAGCACACGAAATTTGCACACACCGGAGTTTTGCAAGTAAATAGCCACAACAACAAAAACAGCATCAACAGCAGCAACAAAAACAACAATGACGACGGCATTCAAAGCCAGACAGCCGTAGCCAGACGGCACACGGGCTATTTCGACCCCTCCATTACTTGGCCACGCGTGCAGATCATAGGTGTTGCTAGTCAATCGGAGGTTGGCTGATTTACTCCTCGTGCGATTGTGTGTATGCCCCCCCCCCCCGGCCCCTCACCTCACGCTCTCCGCATCCAAGCGATGCTCCAGCAGCAGCCTGCTCTTACACTTGCTCTTCTCGTACGTCGCTCGTCGAGCGCGGCGGAGTACACTCGGCGCGGCGGGGTGCTCTGGGGCGGGGCGGGGGCGGGGTGCCGCGCGTTTCGCCGCGCCCACGGGCCGCCCCGCCCCGGTGGCCCGTATGCACGCCGTGTGCACGCCCAACTCAACAACTCACGCGCCACGAGCGCGCGAGCAGGTATAACCTGGTTTCGGCAAAGTGCATGAGCGACTCCACGCCAAGGAGCAAGGAGCAGCGGTTGGCCTCCCGCCGCGGAGGGAGAGATATGGGGCGACATGTTGGGCGCGCTCAGTTTGAAAACACATTTGAGTGCGCGGCATTTTCTTATTCGTGACTATGGTCTAGTGCCACATTGTGGTCACTCCGTACTGCAAGTGTCAAGAAGGGGAAAGGGGGGGGGTGAGAGAGAGGCATAGGCAGACACAGAGAGATGTGTGTGTGTGTGTGTGCATACGAGGTAAAAGCCTCGCGGGCAAGGTGAGTGGCAATGCCCTGGTAATGTCGTTACGGCTGACGACTCGCCGCACCCCTCAAGCAGCCCGCTCGCCTGCGCAGCATGGCTAGTCCTGTGCTTAGTCTTGCTCGCTTGTGGGAAATGTGCAATAAAGAGTCCTGGCCGTGGATTACGGTTAATGATTCGGTTTTGGCGGCGCGCAGCGCGCAGCACACGGTGCAGCAGCAGCAGCAGGCGCAGCAGCAGCAGCGCAGGGGAGGTCCGAGAGGGTCCGCGACGGAGGTCGCCCGCACGGCCTCCGCGCTCAGCCACCACGCGGCTCAGCCACGGGGCTCCAAGCAGCGCAGCCAACGCAGCCGCGGCAAGCTGTGTGCCGCGGAATGTCGTTCGTTGCGTTGGCCGCGTTAGCCGGCGTGTTGTGTTGTGCGCGCCCGATCACATCGGGGTGCGCGAGCACTGCCCAACGCAGTGCATCTCTGTCTCTGTCTCCCTTCTCGCCTGTCTCTCTGTCTCCCTGTACCCCTGTCTCTCTGTTCGCCTGTCTCTCTCCCTCCCCTCCCCCTCCACCGCTGCTGTCCTTGTCGCCCTCCCCGTAATGCAGTGAGCGGGGAGAGCAGAGTGCGGCTGTATGCGGCGAGGGCAGCTCTCCGCGCGAGGAGGGGACCGAGGGGACTACTCCTCTCTCCGATTTTACCAGTTCCCCAACCTGAGACCTGAGGTGGAGGGAGCGGAGCTTCCCCTGCGTGGGTGCCGATTGTTTTTGGGATCCACCCAAACCTATAAAAGCCGAGGATCCGAACATGGAACCACCGACCCCACAATTTGCACCAAGTGGAATTTTTTTAGGCAGTATTTCTTTTTCTTTTTCAAAGCGAATACATTCTTTTACAAAAAATATTAAGGGCTAGGTATTCTAGGTGTCTTACCGCTAACTTGTCCTTCTTTAAGCCTCCCTCCCTCCCTCCCCACCATCTTTTCCTTTACCATCATCACCAACATCAGCATGGTCAGACAACACGCAGCCGCCCGGCAGTATCGCAAACAACCTGGCCGTAGTGTGTTGCCACTGCTGTTGGCTTACAACACTATCGCCACTATTGGCCGTAACCTCACTCAGGCGGCTGCTGCTGCTGCTCTCCGCGACGCCTTCACGCATCCCGCTAATTTTTGCCAGCATGTAGGTCGACCCCCCCCCTCCTCCCTCCCCCAATATTTTCATCTGGGCTGTTTTCATATGCGACGGCACAGGTCCAGCCCGGTGGGCTCGCCGCCGCCGCTCTGTCCTTCCCCGTCGGTCCGGCGCACCACGCTCGGGTGGGAGTGAGACGGCTGCACCGCCACGCCACGCCACGCCACGCCCCGCCACCGCCCGCCTTCTCGCACTTTTTGCCAGGCAATGCATAATGTAGCGCGGCCAGCTGCTGCTCGAGGAGGCCCGCGAGCGACACCAGAGTGGCTAGAAGGACTCGCGCTGGCCGAGCTTGGCGTTGAGAGCGGGGCGTGGGGCGTGCGGGTGAGTGCGAGCAGCAAATGCGCCCGCGAGGGTCCGGCCCTGGCGTTCAAGTCTCCGAGATGCCGAGGACCGCGGAGAGGTCTTGGACCCACCGGGGTGTCGTTAAGGCGGATCAGAGCCTGGGGAGGCGTTGTACACCGTGTCCGCGATCGCGATGGACCGTAACGTTGCAGTGCTCACCTGTCACTTGGGCTGTCAGGCGCGTGGTCGCGCTCCCGTCGTCCGCCGGCGAGCGCTCCGGGCGCGGTGCCGCGGGCACTCCGTCGAGCTGTCGAGCACTTGTGTGGGGCGCCCCCGGCACGGGGCGAAGAACTCACTGGCACTCACTGGCACTCAACACTCCCCGAACACAGTTAATCCAGAGGGCTGCAGATGGGGGCTGCTGGTGGGCAGGGCGGGTCGCGGGTGGATCACGGGCTCTCGCAAAACTCTTTCACACACACACTCACACACACACGGGGGCACGGAAAGCTTCTGGAGAGCGTCGTTGCAGGGCTAAGCCTGCGTTGCCGGCCTGCGATGCCCTGCGCTACAGCGGGCGGAGCTCGGCGGAGCTGCGGACTGAACGGGTTTGGAGCGAGTGCACATCGGACCGGCTCATATATATAGACTCGGCACGCGGCGGCCGGGGCCGGGGGCCGGGGCCGCGCCGGCGGGGGGCGGCGGGGAGCGAATCCAGGAGCAAAACAGAACCGAGCGCTGCTAGCCAGGGGGGAGAGAGAGGACGAGGACGGAGAGGAGGGGAGGTGGACGAGGAGGTGGACGAGGAGGTGGAGGGGGCGCACCACGTCGGGCGCGTTTGGTAAGAAAAATGAACGAGACAAGAGCTAATGGGAAGAGGGTGCTGCTCGGCAAGGGTGAGGAGGGGGTGGGGGGTTTGTGGCCTTCCCCGGCGGCCGTTCCGCGCAGGGAGGTGAGGAGGCTGGGAGGGACATGCCTCTGGTGGAGGTGGTGGTGGTGGTCCAGACGGAAGTGGGGGTTGGCTTCCCTTCGCTGCAGGACGCTTAACCACCTGTCCTCGAAGCGCCGCCACCGCCGCCACCACCGTCGTCCTCGAGACCCTCGACGACTTCTCGGAAACCTTGATCCTGCAGAGTCACGGTGCGGCACCCGCGCGACTCGGACGGAAACGGCTTCGTCCAAATTAGAGGGTTTGCCAAAATGTCCAGAGTCAGCCCCGCGCGCGACGCGCTCCAAGAGAACCGTCCGCGTTTATCGGCCCTGGGCGAAAAGAGTTTTGCATGTAGTATAGCAAAAGGAAGGGGGCCAGGAAGAGGAGGAGGGGGGCACTGACCACGCATGGTCGCGCGGCAGCACGCACGCGTGCCGTTTTGGTGCTGTTCAGCCGAGTCATCTCGGCAGAGGTTACAAATCATTTCCGGCAGTGGTGTAATATCGCGTCATAATTAATTAATTGATATTACGCGAAAACTTTTCAAAATGCCCAAACATAATGGAGTCCCTCTAGTAAGGTCCCTTGGAAAGTTTTTTCCTGGTTTCGTCCTGTCCGCAGACGGGGACGTGACAGGTCGCTGAGATGACCCCTCCCCTCGCAGGGAATGAAATAAAAAAACCCCGACGAAATGATGATACTTTTGTCTCTCTGAAGTTCAACAACAAAAAAACGAAAATGGACTACAACGTTGTGTGTTGGTCTCGCTCGTTCGGGTTCCCGGGGGGTTCCCCGCGCACTGCCCGCGCGCGGCGCAGGTCCACGACGTCGGTCCGGCAAAAGTTCCGCGGCTGCTCCTTCTCATGACCGCCACTTGTTGTTTACATCGCAAATCGCGTAATATGGAAAGTCCGCGATGGGATAACTCTGCGCACACACGCACACAGACACACACACACACACAGACACACGACGCGGTTATTATTGTATATTCGACGCGACCTGGGAAATATTGGCACAAAGTCCGCGAACAGCGAGAGTGCGGTCAGTTTCGCGCGGCGAGAATAATAAAAACAAAACAACGACCACTCACTCGCTCATGAGTTCTCGATCCTCTTGATCCTTCGGAAGATTTCGCACGAACGCCACCTCCTCGTCATTACCATGACGTGTCGTGACGTATGCTGGACTGGACTGCCCCCCGACTCTCTCGCTGCTGGAGGTTTTGTACCATTACCGCGTAGGTGCTTCTAATTGCTGTGGTCGCGTCACACCTGACATGCCGCCCGCCTGACCATTACCGCATTACACCCGCCGCCGCGCCGCCGGACTCGTCTCCGTGAGCGCGGTGCCCATTCATTTACACCCACACCGGCCGAAAAATAAAGTGGGGTAGGGTCGTGTGCTCTGAAAAATTGTCCCACGCGCCCGGAACGTACTTCGTATTACGTCGATTTCTTATATACGGGTATACGTTCCTGACCTCTGTGTTTTTGGCGTCCTTGTTTTAGGAGTACACCGCGCGTGGTGGTGTGGAGGTGGACTCGCCCCTCCTCCGCCTTTCGCGTCGCTCGGGACGCCTTTCGCTTTTAGGTTTTGGGCAAATTTGCTTAGAGTGTCGCGTCGTGGCTCACAGGCACACATTGCCCATTGCTGCCCCCCCCCTCCCTTCCACCCGCCGTGTAGGTGAATGGGAGAATGACGCCAATACCAGTGCACTGCTGAGGAAGAAAGGTCCGGAGAAAAACAACAGCAAAAAACACGAGTGGACGATTGGGTGGTAGGGTTTCATTGTGCACCTTGACGTCACCGTGATTGCTGTCAAAACATGAAAATACGCAAACTGGCGTGTTATCAGATTCACACGTGCGGCCTGCACCAGGGCTAGCGTGTTTTTGTTGTTATTTGGCGTTAGCTCTGGAGATGATGCGCCAAAGTGGCATTAATTTGACCATTTTTTGTCAAATTACAGTTCTCCTCAAAGCGCTTGTAGGTCGGCAGAAATGCAGATTGACTTAATATCACGCCGGGTATCATAGTGATGGTCACGCACTGCTGGATTTACCGAATCATTTGCACGCTTTCGGGTCGGCAATGGTAACGATTGACTTTGCGTGGACACTGTGGGTGGTCACTGTCAAACGCTACGCCCCTGCAAGTTAGGCAAGGACTGGGTCGCCTACTCCCAGAAAAGTCCGTTCTTGAATCAAGCAAAAGGTTCTCGACCTGAACCTGTGGGATTTCAACCAAGTAGTATAGTCTTGGACGAAGTATCTTCAAGTACGGGTTCCAGTAAAGAACATTTTGCTTCATTGATCCAAAAACGGACTTCTCTGGTTGTACACTCGGACCCCGACTCCCTCTTCCACTACAGAGTCGCGCGTGCCTCGGCGTTGGGCGTCTCTCTTTCCTTTTGCGCGCGCGTCCCGCGGACAGCCGGAAGCGCCGGCGCGTGGCGCGCGCGTTTGCGATTGACACATTTCTAGAAGGAGGTGGAAGGAAAAGATAATAAAGGAAAACTGAAATAGGAACCGAACGTGATGAGACAAGCGTGTGTGTGTTTGACGTTTGCCGAGTCCGCGACCTTTGCATTCCTCCTCCTCTAGCAGTATGTGGTGTTCGCCACGCGCCGAGCGAGGAGGCCGAACAGTGAGTGGCCCGCGAGCCCACATGAACACAGAGGAGACCGGCAAGGTGGCAGGTGGCCGTGTTTGCTCTTCTCTTTTCCGTGAGTGGCAAATAATCCTGTTTGTAGTCCAGCCATTGCGGTTCAGACCGCGAGGAGTTTTAGGCCCGCCACCCGGCGGCGATGCCTCGCGGACAACCACCATCTAAGGACCCATGAGAGAGGTAGGCCGGGGTAGGTTCGGGTAGGCCTACTTCACTCAAAAGGATCGGGAGAAAAAAATAATGAAACAGTATCAGAAAAATTGAAAGAAAATCAATTGATAAACCACAACAAGCTCAGGAATAGTAAGAAAAAAAGATTATATTTTTTTCACAAATCTAGAAAAAAACACAGAAAAATCGTTGTACGCTTGAATTTATAGTGAGTTATCATACGCTATCACCTCTAACTTCCAAGAAACCGCCGTGCCGGGCCTAACCAGAGCCGCGCGTTGTTGAACGCTGCGCTGTACTTACTCGTAACGCGTCATTGAAATCTTTGCGCCTCCTCCGCGCGAGGCGATAACAGAGGAGAGAAGAGTGAGAAAAAAAATCCCCCATTGCAAAGTTTTGCACACGTCGGCGTCGGTGATGTGTTGTGTGTGTGAGTGTGTGTGTCTTCAGCATCGCGGTAATGAATAAATGATCGCCGAAAATCCTTGAGCAGACCCTCCGCACTCCGCGGTGGTGCGCTCTGGCCGCTATTATTAGCCAATCAAACGCGGCCGGCGCCGGCTGGTGTGGCGCCATTAGGAGTCGGTGCGCTCCGTACCCGACCCCCCGTAGGACCCACTGGACCTCTTATTCATGAGCTGAGCAGGGCTCCCAAATGTCAGCAGGGGACGTCACGCGGGCCAGTGCAGCAGCAGGGCCGTACAGCGGTGCAAATCGTCGTATTGGCAATTTATTCCTTTTAACCATTGCGGTTCTACGAAATAACCGGCAGCAGGGTATAAATAAATAAACACGAGACTCAAAAAAACCCGAACCCGGAACAAAACGACGCTGTTGCACTTCGATCGCGGTCTGGACGTGGGGACGGGGTTTCCAATACTGATCGACCGGCAGTAAAGGCCGCGCGGCGCTGCGTCGCACTTTTTTATTTCATCATCGCATTTTATTTTTATTTTTTTAAAACTTTAACGCGGACGGGTAGACGGGATGGCCGGCTGGACCATGCGCGGCGTGGCGTGAGTTCAGAGGGGGGTTCAAGGACCCGAACTGCAGGGCACAGCAGGGCCGGCCCGAGGGCCTGAAGGACGTCTGGCCTGTGACCTAATCGTGTGAGACGCGAGAGCCACCAAACCGGTGCACTGCTGCTGGCCCTGCCTCCTGCCTCCCGCCT
>NW_026267209.1:1153076-1158661 GCF_000697945.3 Frankliniella occidentalis | reverse complement strand
CTCCCCGCCACGCCCCGCTACCCGAACAAGGTGCGTGTGCGCAGCTCACGGCGGCGTCCGTCTCACACTTTGAGAAACACATCGCGAGCAGCACACACGTCTGGAGAATGGAAATAAACCCACACTACCCCCGCGCACATTCAAATAAGTGGAGTTTTCCGTCCAGGCACCTAGGAAAGGCTGCAGCACTGCGGCTGACAAGATGGGCGCACCGTACAGACACACATACACACCGACACCGCGGGCGATGTTTCCAATCCCAAACAAACCCTAACCGCGAGCGGCAGGCAGGCCACCCGTACGGCCGGCCGGAGCACGCAGCGCGCCCGAGACAGATTGGCCAACATTAGGCCGCCGCAGAGAGCTGACGTCGTGATTTATCACAATGTTTGTTTTTCGTTATTAAAAATTCTTTGGTGAAGCAATACGCCTTGTACGTAGTGTACGCGCCGTGGCTTATGATGAGTGTGTGTGTGCGTATGTGTGTGTGTGAGATGAGTGGTGTAGCAGGTAGCGACAATGTGAGTGGCTGTAGAGAATACAGCGTGTCGGTGATGGTGAGTGATGAGGAAAATACAAGACTGTTGTCTTATCAATTAATTTCTCGCATATTTGCCGAAAGCAGGTCCGCTTTGCTGTATGGTCCATACTACGCCGCCGCGCCGCCGTTCCTTGCCGTAGGCCGTCCAGTCTGCTGCACGGCAGGTGCGTAGTGCGTAGTACGCACTACTGGTCCAGACTGGATCGGGCGAGAGGGGAGAGGGAAGCAGAGAGTGACCATGGCGTAGATGGCGAGGCTCCTCAAGAGGCCGGTGTGTCGCATGCTGCCGGACCGTCGCGGGGTCGCCGCCGCCGCCGTCGCCGCGGCCGCCGCGGCCCGGCCGGACACGCCACACTCCCCTTCCCTTAATTAGGGCCCGCGACCTGGTGTGGACGACGAGCGGTCCCCGGCGCGGAGCCCCGCGCGTCGGCGGCCTTCGCCCCGCCATCGTGATCCTGTTGGACAAACAACGTCATGCATTTCCCATTTCGCGTTCCCGCCGTCGTCGTCAGTTCGACCGCGGCGGCGGCGGTGCGGCGGTGGCGCTGCTGGAGCAGGCTGCCAAGGGGCTCCCCACCTCCCTCCCCCTCGCCTCCGCTCCCCCGACGCTGGCGTGGAGTGCAAACACTAACACAGCTGCAGCAGCAGCAGGGCGGCCGACGGCGAGGGGCGACCTTCGGGTAATGCATGTCGTCGATAGGAGTGTGTGAACTTGGCGTGGCGCCGCGAACCGCGGCTGCGTGCGACACAAGTGCGCAGGCGCGCGCGTGCGTGCTAGTGTGCCATGGCGTGCGCGTGTGTACGTGTGTGTGTGCAGGGGCGGTACGCACACAGGATTAAGTACCTATGCGGCTTTTGGGTGTTTGCGTGTGCGTTTCCCCCGCAGTGCCCAAGGCTACGTCGCCGTCCCGCCGCTCGCGGCCGCGGACCCGCACGGGAAGATGGCCATACTGCGGGGTGTCGGCCGTGGCCGAAGGCGCCGCGCGGGCTCGCAGCGGGGGCGGCTGTCGCCTTATCTAGATCAAGACCTGCAGGGGGTGCCGTGCCGTAGGGCAGGTGTCGCTGGGAGGGAGAGGGGGGCTCCTCTGCGTGGACCCGGGCGGTGTGGCCCGGTCAGCGAGCAGGTCCGGCCCGGCGGGCAGCAGCGCGTCTGACATTGGAACTACCTGACTTTACTTCACGTCGTGTTGGCCAACGCGCTCGCACCGGGGCTGCGCTGGCCGGGGCCCGGGGAGACCGGGGTAGGGAGGGGGCTGTGCAGCGCTCCACTTAGGAACCAGTCGCTCCCCCCTCTCCGATTTTTTTCCCCCGCGCTCGCCACTCTTGATTTCTAAATACTGTCGACGCTGAGGGGCGGGGCGGGCGGGCGCGGCAGGGAGGGCGAACCACGTCTAGTCCAATACCTGAGCAAACAGAAGAAGAACAACGGGTAGAACATAAACGTTCCTGATTGGTTGGGGGCCATAGCGAGGGAAAGGCTTGTTGGGGGTCGCGGCCTTGCCGGAGCGCGAGGCGCGAGCGGGGGGAGCGCGCCTCGGGGGCACAAGTCCACGAGTCTAGTGCCACACGCCATCCAACGCCCGGTCCTGATCCGGCTCTGACAAACTATGATAAACGATGATAAACGTTTGGCAAGCGACATAGCGAGTGCGGAATGTTTGTGAGCCGCGGCGACCGGCGCGTTATGTAGAAATCGGAGTGAACGTGAGGTGGTTGAAAAAAAAAATATAAGAAGAAAATGTGGTATAAGGGGTGAGGGGCTGGGGTGGGCGCGGGCGAGCGCTCTGAATGGCGACTGGTTCTGAACTGGGGCGGGCGCGAGCAGGCAGGCGCGAGCCCCCGCCGGCTGCAGGACGGGACTGCAACGACGCGCCGCGTGGTGGACAACTGACCGAACCCGCCCCGCCGCCCCACCCGGGTCCAGGTGATGAGAGCATGAAAGACGTACAGGTGTTTGCTGAGGGGCGGTGCGGGGCGGGGGTGTCTGCCTGGATGTTGTCGATACAGTAACGCCTTCGCGGCCGCGCCTACAGAGAAAGAGAGAAAGAGAGCGAGCGCTTGAGCAGAGCAGAGGAGAGGGGAGGAGGAGCCGCAACCATACTGACCATTTTGCAACGACTCGACGCGAGCGAGTGAGCCTCATCCAGGTCTGGACGCGCGCCGCGTCCGCTGCAACAGCAATGCGCGCCCGCGCCCCGCCCCGCCCCGAGAGCAGCAGCGTGCACTCTCTGCAGCCCCGCCTCGCCCCGCCGCGCCCCGCTGAGCTCGTGCCAATGAGTCTCGACGGAGATACGCCCTTCGCGGCCGCGCACCGGAGCGGCGGTGAGCCCGGCCTGCGGCGCGGGGTGCGTGTGCGTGGTGCGGGACGCGGGGATGAGCGGGGCTAGGGGCCTACTTGCTAGGCTGGCTGCTCCTCTCGCCAAGTCCTCGCGGTGCGGGAGGCTGGCAGGCCGGGTGGCGGCGGCGGCG
Organism: Frankliniella occidentalis; assembly: GCF_000697945.3. Lineage (NCBI taxonomy): Eukaryota > Metazoa > Arthropoda > Insecta > Thysanoptera > Thripidae > Frankliniella > Frankliniella occidentalis. Next base: position 1,155,651 of record NW_026267209.1, on the reverse strand, counting down.
CCCACGACGCCGTGCCTGTTGGTATTCCCGCCCCGTGGCCTGACCCCACTTAGCACCTCCGCGTCGTTTGGGCGAGCTTTCTGGAAAGGCGATGCTGACGAGCGCGTCGTGGAGGCTGCTTCCGCCTGGCCCACACGCTACATGTAGCGGCGGCGCTGCTACAAAGTAATACAGGGAATAATGATACAAAGCAACCGCAGCCGGTGGCGCGCGCGTCTCCGCCGCGGAGTATGACGTGCGCGGGTGCCAATCGTTTGTCTCTTTTTGCGACGCTAATGACAGCGAGCGACGCGGCCGCCGCCCCTCGAGTGAGACGCGGACGCGCCTCCGCCCCGGGGGGCTGCGGGAACACAGACCGGTGACGGTGCCTGCCGCGGCGTCCGCGTCAGTCATGGCGAGGAGATCAGAGATCACAGCCGCCGGGAGATCAATCAACTCGCGCACGACACCGCAGGGGGCTCGCGGGTGGAGCGGGGCGCGTGCGCTACTCCCGGCGGCATAGGCAGCCCATCGCGCGCCCGCGGGGAAAGGGACGGCCTCGAGCAGGTGGAGGCTGAGACCACCGGACTGGCCGGCCAGGCTGCGCCGTGGCGGCAGGCAGCCCATCGTGCCCGCTGCCCCACCCGGACGCGTCGCGCGGTCAGCCGCCTCCGCGGGGGACACAGTACCACCGCCGACCGCCGCTGTCACCCTCCCGCTGGGCGACCACTGCTCTACCGCCCCGCGCCGGCCTTCGCCTACATACACATCTGCCAACAAGACCACGCGATCCGATACGGCGTCATCTCTGGGACTTCAGACCGACGGCACCGACGGGCCCACCTGCCGAAACATCAACAGCAGCATCACCACCAGCACCACCAGCACCACCAGCACCACGAGCAGCACCAGCACCATGCAGAGCACACGCTACGCAACCCTCTGCCGTCACACGGAGCGGCACCCCGTCTGCCGTCACACGGAGCGGCACCCCGTTGAGAGGCAGCAGGGGCTGGGACGGCGTTAAGCGGCGCTGACGCTGATGGCTGTTTAGGAGGTTTAGGTCCGCCTTACGCGCGCGATGCAATACGCCCCTTGGATTAATGCTCCAAAACACACACGCTGTACACTTTGGGCGTCACATATCAGGAACACACACAGGGACGCCCGTAAAATCGCCGCTGAGGGAGGGAGGGGGTGAGTGTGTCTAGGGGAGACATCAGCACTAACGCGTCCTGTCTTACGCGGCGTCTTCCTGCAGGCCACGGCCAGCGCCGTGGACTGCCGCGGGCACCACCTGCGTTGGGAGGGGAGAGGAGGGGGCGGGGGGACGGAACACGGCAATATCGCTTATTGCACTTATTGCGAGAATGTTCCAATAGCGGCGCCGTTGCTCCACTGCTGGGTCCTGCCCTGCTGCCGCTGCTGCAGGGCAGGACGCCGCTGAGGTGCCCGCCAGTCGAGCGGTGGCTTTGTTTCCGGCCCGGAGTGCAGACCCTTGGTAAGCACCTGGACCATGCCCGTAGCACACTTTTATCGACTGCGGAGTCGAACCAGTAAAGTTGCCTCCTACTAAAGACATCCCTGCGCGTGGCATCTTTCGCACCGTTCGCACCCTTTGGCACCCTTGCTCTCCAACAATACGACAGGTAAGACGGCTCCTGCTCCAGCCGAATATTCATTTCAAGAGAGACACTTACGGTGTCGTTTCAACACCCCAACGACATCGTTCAAAGTGTAACTTTTCTCCAGGACCAAGCTCCCGTGTATTCACATTTCTTTACGTACCTTTTTCCCTGGACCATGCTCCGGAAGACGCGGGTTGGTTTCACCACGGCGTCGGCGGCGACCCCCACACCCGGCGGCGGCGCCCAGCGGCGCGCTGCCCCTGCGCCCTCGCCCACCCCCTCTACAAGTCTGTCCCGGCGTGGTCCCGGGGCTCCAGACTCCGGGCGTGCCCCAGGACCAGAGCATGCGGCCAGTGCGTATCGATCAGTTGGACCCGCGTCGCGCGCCACACCACCAGAGCTCCCGGACTCCAGGACGACTGGCCGAGCCCGAGCCGGCCGGCCAGCCTTGCAGACGGAACATCTCCGTGTCATCAGGTTCGTGGCCCTCCAGTGCGATGACAGAGTGTGCCCTGGAAGCAGGAAACGAGTGATTGTATTTCGGCAATCCAGGGGTGGGGTGGGGGAGGAGGGGGTTGGGCAGCACCCAGCCTGCCTGGCACGTCCCCCGCCCTCATTCGCGGCTCGCGGCTCGCTTCTTTCTAATCACAGAGAGGGAGGCGGAGATAACCCTTTTCTTGCCTACGGCGGCGAGTAGTTGCATTGCGCCCCCCGAGGGCGTTGGTAGGCGCCGGCCGAGCCGAGCTAGGCGCTTCGCCGCCGCCGCATAAGAAGAGGGCGCCATCATCAGAGACCCCGCACCAGCGGCAGCGAGCCTCCCCTGCAGCGAACTGCAGTAACCTCGCGGCGCACCCTTCCGCGTCGTGTCGAGAGTGGCCGAGTGGTCCGGGCAGCGCGGCACGCTCATCAGCTGCGAGGGGCCTAATTGCAGCCCTGCCGCGGAGAGGAGCGCGGGACGCCAACGAGGC
>NW_026267209.1:1113979-1150356 GCF_000697945.3 Frankliniella occidentalis | reverse complement strand
ACTGTAGGCGAAATATTGCCTACCTATCAGGCAATATGAGAGCTTGCAGAGGCGAAACTTGGCCGGTTTGTAAAGGTGAATAACGGACGTACTTTCTGGATGATCTCTTGGTAGTGTCGGCCTATTCTCCTCCAAGCTCCGTCCTCAGAATGGATGTGGCCCACAATCATTCACCGCCATTGCCCAATATGTACAGACTCTAAAAGATATTGCCACTCTAAAGTCACATGAAAGGAGAGCATTCACTGACCATGTCAGTCCCTTTCTGAGAGCTAATTAACAATCTAGTATAAATTAAAATAAAGTTATTTTCAACAAAATTCCAGTTTTATTCCATCAAAAAAGTACAACTTTTTTAGAACTGACATAAAAAGTGCAGAAAGCACATATTCAACAGATGCAACTGACGTTCCATTTGGAGTTGACATTATTCAGAGTTCAGAATTTAGAGGGACAGCCATATCAATTAAAATATACAATATACACAACGTACTTTGATCAACTACAAATTGAGAACCCAAAATGTCATTGATTAGCTTTCAACAGCTGATACCTTGTATCCAGCCCTTTCAGGACCCACACGTGCAGCACGCGCCATTAATCTTCTCTCACGCTCATATTCCTTCATCCTTACTACGTAACTGTGAAAATGAAAGAAAAAGAAATTGTGAAAACTTTTTTTGTGAGAATACCCTCAGAAAGACTTTGAAGTGGGTACTTACTCTTCATACTCGCACCAACCATATGCATGTGTATAATGGGCACATTTGGTGAAGAACGGATAATTTTCATACATGCATTTCTGCCACTCCATGAGTGGTTTAGCACAAAAATCTCGTCGGTCCCCAGGTAGATTGTGGTTATCCATTTGTAATTCTGTCACCTCCATTTCTATAAAAAGAAAAGAAGAAAGCCATGGTAAGAAATCCAAATATATTGTTGAACTGAGGCAAAGATTATAATTTCCATTTAAAATCTGCTTTTAGAACACATGTGTTAGAATTTTTTAGAAGATACGCAAAGACTAAGATTAACTACACTAAAGGGGAATCTGTTGACCAAACTATACGAGTTCAAAACAGGAAAACATTGTTTGTTATTAAATCATACCAAAGCAACATAACCTCTTCACTTTATGTTCGCACTAAATTAACACATACTGTAAGCATGAACCCATCAGACGACAAGAAACAAGAAACATCAAATTCATGAAAGAGCACTAAACAATGAATCGTTACAACTGTTATTACTTACCTCGCGTTTTTCTTCCAGTTGCCTCAAATCCGAACAGTGGGTCGAACTTGGATTCTTGAAAATCACCCATTGGTATGGTACCCGGGTGCATGAAATGAGTATACGCAGTACCCATCCTGGTAACCGGCTATATTTTTTTAGGAAAAATAGAAAAGACGAAAAATGGAGCTACTTAAGTGGTAAAGTGCCTAATTTTGAACGGACTGAACAGCAACCAGCACAGCTGATGTCTGCTGGGCCGAAATGACGACCCCTTCCCCTTCAAATCGGATCTGCCAGAGTACGAATATTTAAATAACTTTAAATCTAACCTAGCTGTTAATAATGTACTCTCTTGAAGTGTTTATAGACCCAATCATAAAAAGTTAAAAAACTAAATGCGACAAGTACATCTTAAAAAGTTGTAAAATCTTCAAGTCAAGTGTTAGTTTATACGACTGTGGTTGGTATGATCGTCTTGTGTATGAGATTCTGCGAATAGCGCAGCAGAAGTAAATGTGATATGTGATGTTTGGGTTGTTGAGGTTCCGGAATATTTTACATTTACAGTCTACGCGCTACACTTAGATAGAAAAGGTAGTATGACATCACAGGAAAAGGATAGGACAAAGGAAAGAAGAGCTCAGACACCTGAAAATTTTCCATGTCATAAGGTGGGTTACAATCATCAAACACTAGTGTGATGTTTTCCGGTTATAATTGACTAGTTTCCCAACAGTGATGACATGTTTTGTTTTAGGAAAGAAATCAGTCTATGATGTGTTTACATGACAATAATTATGATTATTCTAAGTGTCAAATGGCATTCGACAACTTCAAATTTTGCAAACAGTTTTGGGTGTGTAAATTGATTGGTTACTAATTTTCGTCTGTATCTAGCCATCAAATATAGAAACGATTCCTTTTTTTTTGTTTAACAGGAATTGGTTTCAAAGAAGCGGAAAGCAGCAAATATTGTACCAAATCTGCCAGAAGCTGAAGAAAGGGAAATAATTATGGACCATTTCAAGAAAACGGGAACCCTACCGCCACAGTCTTCTTAAAAGTCAGTTCAAAATTATCGATGAATACTCAATGTAAGACTGGTTTTGGGTTTGTTTTTTAATAGAATTGTACACTAAGTATATACTGTTCAGAATCTTTCTCCCTCTTCATCACATAACTCATCAAAACTTATTCTGTGATAAGCATCTTTCATCAGACATGACAAATAATGGAGATCAATAACTTCATTTTCAGTAGTTTATTACATACACTAAACACACATTATACTTTTCATGAACAGCAACATATAACAACTAAGCAAACCTCTCTGGTAAAACTGAACCAAATGTTTGTTCCAGCAATTATTACCACTTGCATTAACAATTGACCGATAACTCAACTAAAATCCCATTCATCAAAAACACATTCTGTGGTTTCTGCATTGTTTGGTATAATTGCACCCATAAGACTTATCTACAAAACATAATCTTCAATTCAGTACAAGAGTTGTTACTCACAAGAGACCATGCATGCATGCTAAAGTACCTAAACAATAACTTTAAGTGGGAAAAGAATTGAATAGTACTACTTTCAGTCACATCTTCACACAAATCACAGATTATTTTTTTCCATTCTTGATGCTTCCTAATGTTCAGTTGCAAAGCCATCTATTTAGAGCCAGGTCGATTCAGAAGTAAATTAAATAATTTTTTATGTTTCAAAGAATATAGAAAAAACTGCAGGTAGGTACAAAATTGTTCATTTTAATATTTACTAGTAATCTCTGTTTAAAATTCTTAAGATTTATCAAGATGAAAATTTATAGATAAAAGTACTTCAGTCTGAATCCTGACTTTAAATAGAATATTTGACAAACATAAACTGTCTCAAACCTGGGGAGACACAAGCAGTTTGAATTGAGCAATTTTGTTTTCCACATTGCAATCTGCATTATTCACTCTCAACACAAATAGCATCAGGAAGAAAACCAGATTTAAAAGAGATGAAATTTAGCAAACTAAATAATTAATCATAAATGAAAGATTCTTGTTACCACAGTAAATGAGGCAGCAAATGTCAAAGCAATTTCATAAGGGATATGAAGCCAAATTTCAAAGTCACACAATCCAACAAAGTCTTTGAGGCTGTTTAGCAATGGAGGAAGTGCAAAATAAAATTTGTTACTACTGATACACTAATGTAAAACTTAATTAACAGTAGCATAATATGGGTATAAATATACACCCATACATCACAGGTTATCACTGTTAAATTTTCCAAGAACACCCAACCTACATGCACCCACTCATGTTGGAACTATTGACACAAAATAAAAGAATCAATGAAATAATACAATTATCAGATATTTCATGTTTCCATCAAAATTATGGGAGCTTAGATCAGAAAGCATTTCTGACTTGATAAGTTCAAGAATCACAAGGAGGTCACTAAAAGTCAAATAATGGGCCATTTACCTTAGGGTCCTTTTAAGATGTAGGGCATTGCAGAGGGTTTGCATAACCATCGCTGTCGCTGCTGTCAGAACTAGATGACCCCGGATTTGAATTACCCTGAACAAAATAGATAAGATTAATGTTGAGATCTAACACAACACACTCTGCAACAATTAAGGTAACAAACTAGCAGAAAAAAATAAAGAAAGCATAACAAACCCTAAACTGAGCACCGAGCCTTACAAGCTGTAAAGCCTGGCTGCCTCCAAGGTGACGAATGTTGACACCAAATTGACGGTCCAGATCCTCCATATGACTTTCAAATACGTCCATGCGGTAAGGTTGGTCAATTACTCTTGCACGCATATTCTTTGAGACCACCTTAATGTATAAAAAAACTGATAAAATAACTTTCATTTTTATAACTTTCATTTATATTACATTAGACAAAATATTTCTTATACCCGTTTAAGATCTTTCATCTCTGGATCCTGTTCACAAGATGGCACCCATATCTTCACATCAGAATCTAATCCACTTGTTGCAAGAATAGGAAACTGTGGGTGTCCAACTAAGGCATTCACCTGCAAGGTAAGCAGAGGTGACAGTCAAGATTGGGAGGCATTGGAGGAACTAAAATCTCTACTGCAATAAAAATGACAGTCTATGAGATCAACAAAGAGTACCTACCACTCCTTTCTCATCGCCACGCATGAATTGCACTATTGCCTCAGTATTCTTGTCCCAGAAATAAATATTTCCACAGTCTGATCCAGACATAATATATTCACTATTAGGCCCAAAAAAGTCACAGCTCTTCACTGAAAAAGGATAAATAACGAATTGGTGGTGGCAGAAAATGTTACAGCAATAATTTGCAGCAAAGAAAAGTTCGAACACAAACCTGTCACACTGTTTCTGTGCCCTTCATATTTATGAACAAAATCTGCACCATCAGAATGCCGAGAGTCAAACAGATACAGACTTTCATCATTGTAGGATCCAATGATCTCTGAGCCATCATGGTTATATAAGGCACAGGTAACAGTTGTATACTTGTTGGTGCCATACTGGATTAAGAGGAAAACAAAATAGACATTAGCCTTCTGTTGAGAAACAAAGAAAGTGTACATTTAACAGGAGAAACAAACTAAAATTGAAAAAATTTACTATATGACTGGGGCAGAATTTTTTCATAGGTGCACCATTAAGATCTATCTTGCGTTTATCATATACGCGGATGAAGTAATCTACTCCACAAACACAGAACTCGTCACTATTCAAGGGATGTGCATCAACAGAATACAACCCTATCTTTCTTCTTGTACCATCTTCTACAGTAACAAGCCTATAAGTTAAAATTGAATTTCTGTGAATGTTCAATCAAACAATGAATTACAGATGAGCCGTGTCTCAAAGGAAATCAGCTTACGTTGTCTGTTTGGTGCCCCGGACATCAATAGCCATAACCCGTCCATCCTCCCCTGCACTTAAAAACACATGAGGTGTTTCTGGGAGGAGAGCAAGTTTGTTGACAGGTTTACGATGATGGGCAAGCCTCCGTGTACTTCGGCATTCCCCAGTTGAAGATAGAACAGCAAGTCTGACTTGACCATCTCGGGCAGAAGACACTATATGGTTATCACCACTCATGGGTAAAAACTTTGCCTGTGTATAAAAAGTTAAGACAAATCAAATTTAAATAGAAGAAAAACATGACAAACAATAAAGGACACACATCCAAATTGAATTTATACCTGAAATACATTGCTGTTGTGTCCACTACTGTACGTAAGAATGCTCTTGCCTATTGCCCAATCCCACACAATAATCTTTTTATCATCTGAGCCAGAAGCAAGACGAGTTCCTGACTGGTTAAAGCTTATAGCATTAACACATCCACGGTGCTCATCCAATTTATACATCAGTTCCAGACGTTTAACACAATGTAAAGAACCATAGCAATGCTGTTGAAAAAGTTGTGGCTCTTGTTGATGAGTACGCATACCAATCTGTCTGCAAATTAGACAAAAGTGTAAGATAAAGAGACATAAAACAATTACAAGTACAAAAGTGCTTGTCAGGTCAAAAACAAAAAGAGGACATTTCTGTTTAAAGCGGTTAAAAGTGAAAGTAAAAAAAAAAATATTAATCAAGCAAAACCTTAATTTTAGTCAACATATAGATAAGGGATTATGAATAATGTAGGTACCTGTTAATTACTGATGTAGTAACATTCCACTTATGTTTTGGGACCTCTTTTGACAAACATTTATTGTATTTTTTCTCTTCCTCATTTTCTTCTTTTCCAGCACCCTCTTCTGCATCACTCTCAGAATCATCAGAATCAAAATGACTCCATGTATCATCACTATCCAAGCCCATGCGCCTAAAATGATAAAGAAAGAAAATGAAATAGAGATACATCATACCTATAAGATCAGAACTTTTTATTTGTGGAGTAATTGGTAAGTACTCTTGGAAACGCTGTGTAGCATGTAAACCTCTGTGCAAAGCAAAAATACTCCTTGTTAGGGAACTGTCACCGGAGCTGTCAGAATCATCTGGGACTGCTGCAGCACTGCTGGTACTTGCAGCATCATGAGGCCTCTCTATGACAACATCAAAGAAACAAGACAATATGGACATCAGAATGGTGAAACAAAGACTTTTTTTTTTAAATTTATAGTTTGTTGAATGTTTTTGGTTGTTTTCTTAATGCCAATTCCTAACTAAACTTACCATCACTTGAAGAGTCAGAGCTGCTCTCAGGACTACTGCTGCTACTACTCCTGTCATTGAGACGACGGCGATATCGCCTATGACGAGTTCTTGTTCGAGTTATGAAAGGACACAGTTCAGGAGTGCTTTCATTCGTCTCCCCTCTACTCTCCTGATCACCTTGCCTTTCTGGATGTGCTCCAGCATCCCCAGATCTTCTACAGTCTTCAGTATCACTACAATCATCATCATCATCGTCACATCTTTCACGTTTACGAGCCCTCTGCGCTTTAAGAGAAAGGGGCAACTTTGTTGCATCGCTGGATGAACCAGGAATAGCTGTATCTTTGCTCTCACACTTCTTCAGATCACTACAAGATGCTGATGTTGATGCCGGGCTCTCGCATAGTAATTCTTTTGAACTCTTATCAGATTCTTGAGAGACTTTCTGATCAGATGGAGAAGCCTCACTTGATGGCTCGTTTTCCTCGCTAGGCTTGTTTTCATGATTAGATTGACTAGACTCCATATTTGTTTCCAATCGTTGTTTGAACTAATGTTTGTCTTGTACTCTACTCAAAGATCACATCTCTTCTCGAATTCTGGAATATAAACCATAGGAACATTAATGGCAAATACCAAGAGGAATTTTTTCAGTTAAGGTTAATCATCTGGTTGGATTTTATACATCATATGCAAACAAAATAAACGAACTCGAAATCAGTGTCACTCCACAAGGTGAATGCTAACGCAATTATTACATGCAAGTATGCTTGAAGTTGAGGATGTCAGTTTCCGAAAATATACGCGTCATTAAACCAGAGCCCCGTTCATGTCACATAACATTTGCTGGCACTGACCTCCTCTCGGATACCCCGTTTAATCGAGCGACAGTTTTGGTTCGGATGGTTGTGATGATTTTAAGGTTGGCTACATCTGGAATGAACCTTAAAATGCCTGCACATGTGCTGGAGTTGCTCACAATCTTTTTGACTGCGGCGTAAATTATTCTGGCATCAGTGCTGTCTTGCAATATCAAAACACTTAACCTCACAAATATATCGAGTGTGACGGATCGAGCATTGTGTTTGAGTGTGCGAGTAGCAACGTCGGCAAATATTGGAATCGTTCAGATCTAACTTTATTTTGCTACGTACCTGCAAGGTAAGTCTCTAAATACCTTCAGTTCTGAATATCTATACAATAACGATTTCTACGCAATGAGTACTTCAGCCTATGTTTTTGTTATTTGCGGCTTTAAAAAGATTGTTTCCATCGTCCCCATGCGATCAGCTGATTGGCCGGTTGTTTTACAAGGGAGTCAAGATCGGAAACTGCTCATGACATTCTTAAGCTTGCTAAACGCAATGCTTATTCAAAGCCCCGTAACTGTCACTCATTCTAGTTAAGTCATAGAAACTGCCGTAGCAGTAATTCGCACGTCAAAGTCGGATTTTCTTTAAACCTTGCGCGATAAACCCATTTAATTTTCATGGTACGTTGGCTAAATGCTTGGGCGGCTCAATTGAATGATTTGAATGCAATATTTGGAGAGTACACATTACTCATTACTAAAGGGAACCGTTGATATTGTTTTTCATTACCATGAAGTCAAGTACTTTGAAGTTCAAATAAGTGTATTTTCAGAGACAGACGTTTTAGAGACAGAATCATGGCAGAACATCTCGGCGACATCGACACTCGATGGGCGGCCTGCATCGCGGACGCCGAGGTCGGCGCCGTCCCTCTGGACGTGCATACCGCGGCCAGTCTCGGGGACGAGGCTGTCGTCCTGGAGGCTTTACGAGCGTGAGTATACCTAACTCCAACTGCCTCCCCTGCGCGCCTGCGGACGGCGGGGTAGGCACGCCCGCGTTGCAGGCGCGCGGGCGGGCTGCCTGTCGACGCCGTCCGCCGTCCCGCGGTGGGCTGACGTGAGCTGTCCTGTTGCAGTGACCCCGAGCACGCCCTGGCCCGCAACGACCTCGGCTGGAGTCCGCTCATGTTCGCGGTGTGGCAGGGCCACGTGCCTCTCGTGGCGGCGCTGCTGGAGGCGGCGCGGCGCTGCGGCCAGGACGCCGCCGACGACCCCGCGGTGGGGCGCCTGCCGCGGTCGGGGCGCACGCTGCTCATGGTGGCGGCCCGCTTCGGCTACGAGCGCATCGCCAGCGCCCTGTGCAAAGTGAGTCCATCGAAAGTCTCTCAGTAGCAGCGAGGAGACGTCTGGCTCACGCTCTACACCTCCTCGGTTGCAGCCCAAGAACCTCGAGACGCGAGACTTCCGCGGACAGACGGCGCTGTTCCACGCCGTTAGAGGAGGGAATCAGGAACTCATCCGGATGTTGGTGTCCCGGGGGGCCAACGTGAACGCCTGGTAAGGGTTTGTCGCTCAGCTGGGGTGGGGGTGATCGGGTGCTGCGTACCTCTTTCTGCCGATGTCGCTCACGTTGAAGTTTGCAGTGACTCTCGGGGGCGAACGGTGTTGCGTCTCGCAGAGAGCTGCCCCACGCCAGCCACCTGCCAGCTCCTGAGGCAAGCGGGTGCCAAACTGGAAGCAGCAGTACCTGGTAATTAATTAAGTCTCCTCTGAACTAAAAGCCCCTTGACCTTTTAATGACAGTCTTGCTTTCTTACACAATCAAGTGCCACGTCCAGTTCAGTCAACTGTACACACAGAGCGTCAAGGACTCAACATTACTCTGGCCAGCATCCTAGAGGGCCTCGCACTCCAGAAATACCTCGAGCTCTTCCAGTTGCACAAAGTCGATCTCCAAGGTTTTGTGGCAATGAGTGAGGATGACCTGCGACGTGTGGGAGTCACGTGAGTTTTCTTGCACTGTATCCCTTGAGTTCTATTACAATAGCCACAATATTTTTACATCTCACTCCCGTATCCAGAAAACTAGGTCCACGCAGAAAAATGGCACTTGAAATATATCGTTTGCGGTCTCTGTTTGGCATAGGTGAAATCTGACAAGCAAAATAGGCAAAGTAATAAAAGGCTGTGCATGTTTATTTTTTTACACATAAAAAAAAATAAAGATTTGTTGAATTACAAAATTTTATTTTAGATAACGGGGAAAATCACAAACAGGAAAACATAGCTCCCATAACATTACAAAGCCAAACGTGAGTTGTGGAACTGTTACCTTAAAGTAAAATGGCACTTACAGATAACAATAAATCATAGACAAAATTTGAATACCTTCTCCACTTCCCAAAAATACAACAGTACTAAAACTAACAATTCTCAAAAAGAAAACCAAACTTGTCCAAATATTAGAAGTTTTTCAATATCTACTCTATGCAACCAAGCCAATGCTATAAGTACAGAGATCTCATCCAACATGACGTTTCATCAGAGAGGGGAGCCCGGATGATCACGGAAACACCACCCACTTTGATTGAACTGTATAATAAGGTTGCCATACCAACAGGAGAGGCTGAGTGCATAGAAATTAATCATCTTATATTAGAACAAATTTGGCAGTCAAAGAATTTCAATTGGTCTCTTAAAAGCACAGTATATATGTACAAAAAACTTAAGTGCAGGGCAAATACGACATAAAAGACACTAGAAACTTATAACTAAACAATTTACATATAAACCAGTCTTAACCAGGTAGCACTATGCCATGTCATTGTGAACGAAAGCCACCCTTCATCAATTGTAAAACCAGGGTCTATTATTAATGGGATAGCCTTGATTGAATTAATTTGCTTCAAAATGGGGAGCCCTGCTAGTCAAGGTGTACTCCCCGATTTGAGACAAAAAACAAATAAGAACAATTCATTAATATGAGAAATCAGTTTCACAACAAGACAGCAGCTTGTATTCACATGAATGCAGTAAATGAGAAAAGGCCTGAGGCAAACATCAATACCAGTAAACATAATTGTCATCATGTAAAACTTCAGTAATTTACAGTCAAGAAATCAGGAGACATAGGCAACTTTAACATAAGGGAAGCACGAGCTTACTTGACATTCTTCAATTCTACCTCAAATACTAAAGTGCTGTTGGGAGGGATTTCTCTACCAGCGCCTTTGGAACCGTAACTGTAAGAAATACCCAGCATTAGATACGGATTAAACAAACACCAATAGAGTGCAGCAATGAAGAAAATGCATACCCCATCTTAGCAGGGATGGTGAGCCGCCGCTTTCCTCCAACCTTCATTCCAGATACACCAATATCCCAACCAGGAATCACCTCTCCTTTGCCCAGGCGGAATTTGAAGCCAGGTCCTGACTGGGATGCATCAAACTGTTTGTTGTTCTGCTTCAAGCGACCCACATAGTACACAGAAACCTACAACGAAGAAAATTACTAGTACCACTACTGAACATAGGTTGCTCCAAAAAGCAAAGCAATATTACTGACCATCTTGCCGCTCTTGGCAACAGGTCCGTTTCCGACTCTCAGGTCTTCAACCTGAACACCCCCTTGAAGAGTCTGCTTGTTGGGAGCTCCATTTGCTTGAGCAGGATTGCCCTGTGAACAATGTGCAAGTGGTTTAGACTTGGGTTACAATATGTTGAAGAAAAACCTCCACATTTTGGTCGGGGATAAGATCAAGGAATATTGATAAAGTATTATTATAAAAAGGAAACTTTTATTCAAAACTGTAACAAAGGTCTGAAGGATGAAATTAGCTGTACAGATGTCTTGGGAATGAAATTGGCAGCAGAAATTGCAAAGACTAGAGAATCCATAATTGAACTCAAATCAGTGGGCTGCAGTTCCATTTTGCTGTTTGTTCTTGTTCCTATTCTTCTTATTTTTCTTTTTGTTACCACTTACATTAACAGCTTTGGTGGGTGCAGGTGCAGCTGCAGGTTTGGCTTGTTCTTTCTTCTCCTTCTTGCCTTGCTTCTGTTCAGCTTTGGGGGAGGACTTGACTTGCTGGTTGTTCTGCTTTCCAGCTTGCTTGGATTTGTCCTTCTTGGCAGCCTCCAACTTCTGAAGAATTTCAGCAGCGCCATCTGAAATTCAGAAAGCACTTCATTAGAAACACCGAAACTAATTTTAAAAAATCAGTAAAGGGAAAACCCAAGAGTAACTAACCATCTTCCTCTGCTTCATCATCATCGTCGTCATCATCTTCCTCTTCTTCCTCCTCCAAATCTTCATCATCGCCATCAGTGTCAACGTCAAAGTCCGAATCTTCCTCATCTTCATCGTCATCTTCAGTAGCAGCACTACTATCAAGCTTGGCTTTCTTTGATTTGTTTTGAGCAGCAGCATCTTGTTTCCGTTTACCAGCAAAGTCTCCCAACAATTTCTTCGTGTTCTTGAAAATATCTGAAAGGAAATTTAACTTCATCATTCAAAAGGTTTAAACAAAATGAAACAAAAAAAACAACAAAAACAAAAAACAAAACAAAAAAAAAAACAAAAAAAAGGCTTGATCACCAGTAATTACAATTCAATTACCTTTCGATGATGCTACAGATTCCTCCTCTTCCTCTTCACCCATTGAGTCATCACTTTCTTCAAAAGATTCCATGTCCTCAATCATGTATCCTGCAAGAGTTTAGGCTATCAATGCAAAGTAAAACTTACAGACATTCATCCAGAAATTCATCAAGATCAATATGTTACCTGTCAAATGGACCACACTGTTGCCCAGAACATGGAAGTTAATTTCACCTCCAAGTTCGAAGTCTAGGTTAAGAGGCACGTTGAAAACATTGTGTTTCTTGGAGAGACTGCACAAAATGAAGTCTGAATCACGTTTGCGGCACACAACAGAAACTGACTCTGCAAATAAATGGACCACAGATTAGTGAGACAATTACATGGGAGGGGAGGGGGATGCCATACCAATAGAACCTACCATTGGCATCACAATTTTGCAAATCAAGGGCAGCCATGGAAACATGGAATGGCTGTTCAACTTCCCTCTGAGTGTAACTCTTCTTAGGTTCAAGCACAAGACCTGAAAGAGTAGAATAGAAATGAAGCGAATTAACAGAGTGCGACCAGCGTCAAATCATCTTGACACAGCAAAGGCAGGAGTTAACAGGTGAACAGCAGTGAGGAAAAGTTGGACCTCAGGCTAGTGTGCTCGCAGGGCGAGATTGAATGAGTGAAAGGGAAGGCCAAATAAAATGATTCAAAAACAAGGCTATCAGTGATGTGGAGGGAATGACCACATTCTCATGAGCTTCGATCAGAATGCCAAATGCAACACAAACGCTAATGAAACGAACAGGCAAGCTGTTGCCACAGGGGGCACTTTCAAAATTTGTGAAAAGGTAGTACGAAGATTCAGACAAGGAATACCAAAAATAATACGATTCAGAGGCCTGATTAGATTCAATCCTGCCAGCGACATGGAATAAATTCTAGTATTCTGGTTACTTCAGAAAAGGCAGACTAAGTTGTCATACGATCACAGTACAACTTTACCACATGTCTGAGATGTTGACACAAGGAACAAACTACGCGAGTACAAACAATAGAAATCTCTCATAAGACAATTGAAAAGGGAATTAATATAGAAATATATCAAAAAGTAGAGAAAATCGGGATACGGCGGGTGTGTGACAAAGCATGAGCCTATCATGGCAGCATGGCATGTGGGGTTAAGTCGCTTCCAGACTAAGGAACAAAGGCATAGGTAAATAGTCTCTGAATATATAAAACTAATGCCTAACGTCAGTTAGAAGTGGTGCGTGTTCACTAAATTTCACAACACGGTGCAACAGAGACAAGTGATGCTTTTAAATGGGCAACCACGTTGCCGGCAAGGATCCGTCATGAACGAAAACGAACTGCCTGGTTACGAGAACTTACCCCAGAAAGCCATTTTCGTGAAGTAAAGAGTAACCGGTGTTCAGAGATTACAGCTGTTGAACAGTGAACACAAATTCAGAACAATGGCAAGCCTTTGAGTAACAGAAACGGGAAATTGTGAAGAGAGCTGGTGGTCGTTACTCTTGCCGCGCTCCAGTCTCAACTAAAACGAAACGTGCGTGCACGATCGCGATGCCGCATTTGACTCCGGACAGTGGAAGAAGGGTAGCCACCTGCTGAGGAAGATGTTACTGATGAAAGACTATTCACTCGCTTGACTGCCGAAAATACACATCAGTTCATTGATTGATTCAACTGGAAAATAATTCATTCCTCTTTCTGGCCATGCCAAAATGTTTTATAGAACTAGTGTTACGTACAACTTACAGATTGGTATTTTGGCAATGTGTTCTTTTTAAATGTTTGTCAAATGTTTTCTTGGCGGATCGCGCTCAAATTCAAAGTTCCCACAATATTAACTGACTTAAAAATCATATTTCTGAATGAAATGAGCTCATGCTATTCAAACAATATGTTAGAATAATTATTAAATAGAACCTTCTCTGTGCACATAGTGAAATTGATGTCACTGCACTCCTTTAACTTTTCATATAACAAAAATAAATTTCGCCCATCGCCCATGTCCGAGACCTTGATTACAACTTGCTGGCAACGTCAGACGCAGACTCGCCAGCTGATGAGTGTCAGAAGTCAAGTGCTGAAAGTATTCTGTTTATTTTCCGAACATTTCAAGATACCAGCCAATGTTTTATTGAAAACATTACTTTCTGCGCATTCGGTCGCTTTCATGATTTATTTGCGTTAAAATGAGTGACGCTTCCACATTGAAGTTCTCACCTTTTGCATCTCATGTTGATCCCAGTTTTTGGCATAAACTATCCCAAATCAAACTTGACATCGATAAATTGAATGAAAGCTTTCGTCCTGTATGGGGTTCATACACCAATGTGAACTCTCTAGGTGTACCTGCTCTAAATGTAGACTGCACTTCATATAATAGGTAAGTAAATGGTGAGTTGAGAAATGTTGGGTTAATTTTGTTTATATCCTCTTAAAATTGGCATAAGCTTTTGGTCTCCTGTTCACTTCAAGTTTTAAATTAATTTGTATTTTTTGTACTGTGCTTAGTAATACTATCTAAACGTTGATTTTGTTCAAGTTCTTCTAATGAGAGATCTTCAAGAACATGTCATTTTAACAACGACGGGATTGTTCGATAACATTATAAAATGCCACCCTTTCAAAAAGAAAATCTTGCCAAGGTATTTTTATTAAAACCAATTTATTTGGCAGTGCATTTGAAGAACTACGGCATCAGCTTCCTGCTTGTGGACATCAGTTAAACCTGAACACCCTCGAGTCCTATAAAAGCTGTGATAAGAGTAATCTCTTGGAGAAACAGGGCTCCTTGTTATGGGAAGACATCACCAGTGGTGCAGTACTAAAAAATCCTTCACTACTGTCACGATTTTTCCTTTTGACGTTTGGTGTATGTATATACTACACACCTTTATTGAAAACTATTTTGTTAAATACTAAAATTATCTTTATGACTTCTTTTTATTTTTAACTCTAGGATCTTAAAAAGTACAATTTCTATTACTGGTTTGCATTTTTGGCACCAAGCAATCCTAGTTTGCAAGTTGTGAAGGCCCCTGCAGCAATCCATGACGAGCTCACTTCCACTCAGGTATTACATAGAATTTGTCAATTTCAACAAGTTGCAAATTGTATACGGTGAGCCTTTTTCAATATATATTTTCCTTTACTTTCAAGGTGGAGTGTTTACAGAAGGAATGGTATAATATTAGTGATGTCAGACATCGTGGGTATTTTATTGTCAAAATTGAAAGGGAAAGAGCTTCAATTCACCCTTTATCAGAAATTACATCTCTTTACAGTCAATCTTGTAAGTGCCGGTAGATATTTTTTTTGTGTAATTTTGTGTCAATCATATTATACATCTAATTTAGTTTAATGTTCCTTTTTTTTTTTTTTTTTTTTTTCAAAATCTTACTAGCTTTGGAAGATTGGTCAAAATTATACCTAGCATTTTCTGATCCTTGTGGCTCTGGAGAACATCCAGGATGGCCACTGCGGAATTTGTTATCAGTTCTTGTTTACCATTGGTATGTAGAAGTAACTTAACATTTCTTTGTAATTTTTTATGAAAATTTGATACATGTTATCCTCTTACTTTTGTTTTCCATCACAGCCCGCATGTGGTGGGGAAAGATATCAAAGTTCTAAGTTTAAGAATTGTTTTAAAGTCTCATGCCCAACTAAATATCGCAGAAAAAAGTTTAGTGTTGACTGTACAGCCTCTACCACTCTCAGAAAAAGATATAAAGTGGATTGGCTGGGAACGCAATAACCGTGGAAATTTTGGCCCACGTTTTGTTGATGTTAGTAATGATATGGACCCAAAAAAGTAGGTACCTGTTAAATAATGTAAAATACTGCACTTTACCATTTTTCCACTATAGTGGACTTATCTGTGACTATGTAACTTATTTTTAGGCGTGCAGAGAGTGCTGTACATCTTAACTTGAAACTAATGAAATGGAGATTGCTTCCTGATTTGGACTTGGATGTGGTGCAACAGACTCGTTGCCTTCTAATGGGAGCAGGAACACTGGGATGTACTGTTGGGCGTTTACTTCTGGTATGATTCTATAGACTATTCTATATGTACCTAATTTAATTGGAGTAATTTATCCATATTCATGATTTGGCTTCTTTCAGGGCTGGGGAGTACAGCACATCACATTTGTAGACAATGGAATTGTATCCTACTCTAACCCAGTACGTCAGTCTCTGTTCACATTTGAAGATTGTTTAAAGGGGGGTCAACCGAAGGCTGAGGCCGCTGCCAAAGCATTAAAGCTGATTTACCCAGGTGTGGTGAGTGAGATTTGACATCAGATGAATATCTTTAACATGTGAGTAACAAATTATATACAATCTATCCGTTTTCTTCTTTCCAGAATGCAACTGGTGTACAGCTCAACATTCCAATGCCAGGGCATCCTGTTGGTGAAGCCCTTTTAAAAGAAACACGTAGTGCTGTGGATTCATTGGAGACACTAGTTGATAACCATGATGTAATATTTATGCTGACTGACTCCAGAGAAAGTCGTTGGCTCCCCACACTATTTGCTGGTGCTAAAAAGAAGGTAAAATTACCCAGACTAATCCCCCACGCCCTCCCCTCCCAACAAAAAAAAATAATCAATCTAGTAGCTGACAAGCTGCTGACATGATCATCTTACCCATAATTGGTTTGCAGCTTGCCATGAATGCAGCCCTTGGCTTTGATACATACCTTGTCATGAGGCATGGAATATTTTGTAATGATGGCTCCACTCCAGATTTCAGTGCAGAAAGCATTCCAGGACGACATCTAGGTTGCTATTTCTGTAATGATGTCACTGCTCCTGGTAATGTAAGTATTTTGTCACTTAAATTTGTTCAATGATTTGTGGGAGTCTTATGTCAAATTATTATTATTTGTCAATGAATTTTTAAAATGTTAAAGTCCATGGCTGATCGCACATTAGACCAACAATGCACAGTTACAAGACCTGGAGTATCAGCCGTAGCTGGGGCTCTTGTTGTAGAACTCATGGTGTCTATTTTACAACACCCCCTGAGGTAAGATTTCGACTTCTAAGGCATTAAGCAACAATTTTGCTCCCATTCATTAATCCGTGAAATTGACATACAAACAAGTGTTTAAACCGACATGCAAACAAGTGTTTATCTTTATGTTTCTCCCTCCCATCCTTTTTTTGTAGGGGTGATGCACCTGCAATATTACACACTAAAAAGGGGGAAGAGCATAAGGAAAGTGAAGGAAGTTTGTTAGGAAGTGTGCCTCACTCTATTAGAGGTTTTCTTGCATCATGGGAACAACTAACACCTGCAACTCACAGATTTTCTAACTGTATTGCATGCTCTCAGAAGGTATTTACTTTTTTCTCTACTGATGTATTGTGTTTGTTTATTATATTTCATAATTTACCCTTGTTGACTCACAGGTCCTAAATGAATATTCAGCCCGAGGATTTGACTTTATCCATGATGTATTAAACTCAGCTGTTTACCTTGAGGACCTAACAGGACTCACTTCTTTACACAAAGATACCGAAAGTGCTGATGTGAGTTTTTATGTTGTATAGTATACTCATTTTTTTAAATATGTGATCTCTCATTCAATAAGTACATCAACCACCTTTTCTTTTTGTTTTTTTCCAATTGTAATAGGTATGGGAGTTCAGCGATTCAGAAGAAGAGAGTGGAAACGATTCAGAATGAAAATATTTTATAAATCTATATCAATGCTATGACCGCTTATTTTATTATTTTATTTCTGTTTATCGCTTTTATTATTTACATTTTATATAATGAAGATCACCTTGTTGAACTGTTCCACATCAAATAAAATGTGGGTGCTTACTTACTTAATCACTCCACAAGTTACCACTCGGTGGTTGGTTTTTCATTTCAAATTTAACCGCCCCTTTCCCTTCCTCCCCTCTATCACCACCGTTGAACAGGCAAAACTAGCCATTGTTCAGAAGGTTTGGTTTCTCGGTCTTGTTGCTGCTGCTGTGAATCTATGGCGAGCCGTCTAGTTACACAATAAGAAACAATACGAAAACAATACTATTAGCTAATAGATGCCCAGAAGTGAACTAATGAACGGACATCATACAATATGTGGCAACACTGTTGTTTGCTTTTTTGTTTTCTATTGCTGCGAATAGCGCTTTTTCATGAATTGTGAATAGGTGGTTCGGTGTTTGGTGGTTAGTTAGGTTAGTTTTGTTTTTGATTGGATAGATTTTGTTTGAATTTCCACAACTTCATGTTTTTCTATGTTGACCACAAATAACTATATTTTTATTTTAGATTGTTTAAATGGGGCGTTGCGAAATGCTTATCCATTTAATTGTCTAAAGTTCTTCATGTGAGCAGGGAAATACCTTCTGCTGACTGCTTAATATTTTTCTATTAGATATACCTCAAGTAAGAAAGGTTTCTGGTTTAATAGTATGTTTTCAAAACCGTTTCTCGCATTGGGATCTATTTCCAAGAATGTCTTTTACTGAGTCGAATTATTACTTTGCTTCTCCTAGACTCATCATGAGCTACAACAGAGGATCTGATGGAAAACCCCGAGGATTTGGCTTTGGAGGTTTCCAAATGTCTAAACGTGAGCAGCGATCTGCAGCAATCCCACCACCACCATCCAGCAATGTTAGCAAGCACGGCTACTCCACTATGTCATCAATCACTCAAAATGCTATGGTTGCCAGTGGATGGGGTGGGCCTAAAAAGAGGGCAAAAACTGAAGATGAGTATGTCTCCCAAGTTTGTTTTGTTTGTTGTCTCAGTCGAGACATCTTCATTATTTTTATTTCATGGTGACTACATTGCAGATACTTTGAAGATGATGATGAATCTTCGGCTGCACCTCAGCTAGCATACATTCCAGCACCAGGTAGCCCATCGTATGAAGGCAACAAAAAAGATTCAGACTCAGAAGAAGATCCTCTTGACGCTTTCATGGCTGGCATAGAGCAACAAGTAACTAAGGAGAAGAAGAGGGCTGATAGTGCCAAGGATAAAATTGAAGAAGATAAATCCAAAGGCATAAGAGATGATATTGATGGTGAGGATGTTGAAGAATCGTATTACAGGTATATGGAAGAAAATCCAATGGCTGGTGTTCAAAATGAGGATGAAGATGATGAAATGGAATATGACGAGGATGGAAACCCCATTGTCACTATTAAAAAGAAAGTAAGATATTTTTCTCTTCTTAAATAAGATGAAGCATGGAAACACATCAGGTCACCTGGTAGTGAGAGTAGAGAGAGAGCCTTAACTATGTTTAATACTAATGTGGTTATCTTTTCCTCACCTTCATTTCAGATTATTGACCCCCTGCCTCCAATTGACCATTCAACAATTACTTACACTCCATTTGAGAAAAACTTTTACAATGTTCATGAGGAAATTAGTAGTTTATCACCTGCTCAAGTAGCCGAACTACGTCATAAACTTGGCCTAAAGGTAATTTTGAGTCAAATCAAATGTTGTTTGTCTGTTTTATCTATTTTCTGTTTCAAGGGTTAATGATTTTGAAATTCTCTAGGTGACAGGGGTGTTACCTCCTCACCCTGTTACAAGCTTTCCACACTTTGGGTTTGATGATCCACTCATTAAAACTATTCGTAAGCTTGAATATACACAACCCACTCCTATTCAAGCACAAGCTGTCCCTGCTGCTTTGGGAGGAAGAGATATCATTGGTATGAAGAATGTATTTAACTTTCAGTTACATTGTAAACATATAAATTCAGTTTGCAAATTGTTTTGATGTGACTTCTTTCAGGTATTGCAAAAACTGGAAGTGGTAAGACTGCTGCCTTTATATGGCCTCTTCTCGTCCACATAATGGATCAAAGACAGCTAAAACCAGGGGAAGGACCAATAGGTCTTATATTAGCTCCAACAAGAGAACTTTCACAACAGGTTTGCTGCTTTTAAACAACTATTGATAAGAAGCAAATCAATTTTTTCTCTGAGTTGATTTAAAGCTATTTTTATTTTCAGATCTACAATGAAGCCAAGCGATTTGGTAAAGTGTATGGAATTCAAGTTTGCTGCTGCTATGGTGGTGGATCAAAGTGGGAGCAGAGCAAAGCTCTCGAGTCAGGAGCGGAAATTGTTGTAGCTACTCCTGGTAGAATGATTGACTTGGTGAAAATGAAAGCTACTAATCTGGAAAGAGTCAGTTTCCTTGTGTTGGATGAGGCTGATAGAATGTTTGACATGGGTTTTGGTAAGGCTTAATTATTTTTTTATTTTTTTTTTGTAAATGCAAAATTCCAATTTGAAATTATTTTTCTTAAAGTTTCTTTTGTCTTCCTTCTGAAGAACCGCAGGTGCGATCGATTTGCAATCATGTCAGACCAGATCGCCAGACTTTGCTATTCAGTGCAACATTCAAAAAGAGAGTGGAGAAACTTGCACGTGATGTGTTGACTGATCCAATACGTATTGTTCAGGGAGATGTAGGAGAAGCAAACGAGGATGTCACCCAAATTGTGCTGGTTCTCAGCTCTCTCCCAGCTAAGTGGACATGGCTGTTAGGTCATATTGTTGAATTTTTATCAGCTGGAAGTGTTCTAATATTTGTCACTAAAAAGGTATGTTTATGTAATTGATATGTAACCAGCTTCATTCGTGTTGAACTCTAGTTATACTTTTCAAACAGTGCAATATATTGTCTTGTTATGAACATTATTTTGTGTTTACAGGCTAATGCAGAGGAGTTGGCTAACAATTTGAGACTGAAAGAGTATGAATGTCTGCTGTTGCATGGTGATATGGACCAAATAGAAAGAAATAAGGTCATAACCAATTTTAAAAAACAAGAATGCAACATTATGGTGGCTACAGATGTTGCTGGTATGTATTCTACAATATGTTATTATTATTGTGTGTTTCAGCGTTAAGTATATTCATGAAAATAATTCATGTTTTCTCACAGCACGTGGTCTGGATATTCCTCACATAAGAACTGTTGTTAATTATGATATTGCCCGAGACATTGATACTCACACCCACAGAATAGGGCGAACAGGTAAGAAGAAAAAGTATTAGATTTAAGGTTGAGTATTTACAATTCCTCTCTTCAATCTGGACATCCTTCGTATATGTTATTATTTATTTAATTTTTACCCAGGTCGTGCTGGTGAAAAGGGAACTGCATACACACTGGTCACGGATAAAGACAAGGAATTTGCTGGTCATCTTGTGCGCAATTTGGAAGGTGCAAATCAGGAAGTCCCCGGTACCTTGTTAGATCTAGCTATGCAGGTAAATCAAGTGCAAGATGTCAATATATTTTCTTTAGGTAATGGTTCTCATTATCTTCATTCATATAATTTTTAAAATCATGTTTGTAGAGTGCTTGGTTTAGAAAGTCACGCTTCAAGGGCGGCAAGGGCAAAAAGCTCAATGTTGGAGGACAAGGACTGGGATTCAGAGAAAGACCTGGATTGGGAAGTGGTGATAGTGGTGGTAGCAGTAGTGGTGGTCAGAAGAAGCCAGGCCCAGCCGCCTCTGCCTATGGAAGCCTTAACTCAAGTTCATTAGTAAGTGCGCACTTACAGCTGCAATGCTCTTATCATCTGATAAATTTGTAAAGTCTTTGTAATCAATGTATTTGTGTTTATGCAGCCATCTGAAGGTCAGAGAGCAAGAGGTCCTGGATCAGATCGACTTGGGGCCATGAAAGATGCCTTCCGAGCTCAATACATGAGTCAGGTAAGTGCAAAAGATGAAATCAGAATTATGTTTCTCATTCATATATTGGTCTCACTAATTCTTCTTTAAATTATTTCCAGTTTACTGCATCTGAGGATACAACTTGGGAAAAGACAATGCAGAAATCTGATTATGGTAGTGTAAAACATGAAGGCAGTAACAAGACCAGTAATTCAAGCAGCTCCAGTAGCAGCAGTGGTGGAACCACTCTCAGTTCTGGCACATACATTGCTGGTGGTCCACCCAGAAACTTAAACTACCCTCCTCCTCCCCCCTTTGTTGCAGCATCATCATCTAGTGATAGCTCATCGAGGTCAGACTCGAGAAAAAAAAGGAGTAGGTGGGACGACAATTGAATCAATTGCTTCACTGCTTGAATCTTTTGATATTTCCAGAAATACAATTGTCTGCTGTGTTTCACATTTTGCTACAATTTTCATTTGTGAGCTGTGATCTGTCATTTATAGGTGGAAAATTTTGAAAATTTGTAATATTGAACTGTAAATTTAGAACATTCTTCTAATACTGCTATGGGTCACAGTTACATAATTGATTTTTTTTTCTGAGCTCACTTTTTATAATTATTTACAAAGGTCTTTTGTAAGTGTTTGTTGAGTCAGTAATTTTCTCAATATCCTCACTTTTCATCACAAGTATAGATTTTGAACAATTCTGTATCCCTGTTTTTGATGTGTAAATATGTAGAAATAAGGTAATTTAATTCATGAACTTTTAGCAGACCTAAGATTAATTTTTCTTCAAAAATGTTAATTTTCTCAAACCGTTAAGATGGAAGTATTCACCTTACTTGAATTTGAACTCAGGCCTTTTCTGGCTGTAGATTGCCCCTCCCCATGTCATTGTAAGTGCCGACAGGCCTTCCTCTATGTAATTGAGTTGTGTGTAAAGTGTAGTTTCTGAAATGACTCAGGTTAACCTCTAGAGTAGGTTTAGTTCTGGATCAATTTTATATTTCTTGAAACAGTTGTTGAACAGTCATCAGAATAATAAAGGACAACAGACAGCGCTCCACCAGTTTAAATCTGAGGGGAAATCTTCAACAATTCCAGTCTATGTATGCAATCAACTTTAAATGTTTATCCTGAAGATGGAAATTGTATTACTCAATACTAAATTATGTTTCATTAGCCCTACTAAAAAGTCCCTACTTTTTTATTTGTGTACCAAAAACAAATGCAAGATCAAGTGTTTCAGTAATAAATTTTGGACGGTGATTTGGTCACAAAAACTAGGTACAAAATGTATGTTAGTTGCTGTAAATTTTGTGCATTGTAGAACTTACAAAAAATATTAAGTACTCCAAGACGCAGTTTTCTTTCATAACACTAACTTACTGGCTGTATAACTAAACAAATTACTGAAATCAGAAGGAAAAAATATCAGATGAGTCGTTTTTTTGGCAATATAACAATAACAATGGGAAAATATCAAACCGATGAAGATAAGTTTAAACAGTTCCTCCTCACTAAAAATGCCATACCACTACAGCAGTTTTGATTTATACTTTCACAAACTACTTAAACTACCCTACAAGAGATGGAATTCATTCTGTCAGTTATTAATGAGAAAAACATTTCTTTGGCACAATAATTATCGTTTTTGCTTCTTCTCTACTGCCATAACAATAAATGAAGAGATCAGGGACAGTACCCTCAGTGGACATCAACTGGTCAAAATGAAACCACTTCAAAACTTAATCTTCTTGGTCGTCTTCTATGACGTCAACTTGATATCATAGCAGACGGTCAAGATAGACGAATTTTTAATTTTACCCCATTTTGACAACGAATTCTGTTTACTGGGCCAACTACATCTAGTTAGAAGTTATCAAGGAAGAATACAAAATTTGGCACTAATCCCATGTCTTGGGAAGTTAGTGCTTGTTCTCTGGAAGCAGTAGAATCTTTGTTGGAGAAAAGCAAGCAGAGGCCCTGGAAGGTGATTGTCCATTTATTCACTACATATACACACACGTCTTGCCTTAGGCCTTCCAGAGGCTCTGCTTGCTCCGAATAACAACCTAACTCATCATCTGAAACCGCGCAACTGCTTTGAAACGAGCCTCAGCGCGCTGTCTAGAAAGCGTAGTGGTGCAGGAGCAGCTTCCACACGGACAGCGGCCGCCTGAACACCGTGACCTGGCCGTGCTCCTTGCCGCCCACCACGAACATGTAGACCGCGGCGGGCTGCGGCCGCGCCGGGGCGCCGTCGCCCTGGTCGTTCCCTCCGCCCAGATCGGTCCGCGCGTGGCCGCGCTCGGCGCGGGAGGCGCTGCTCGCTCTGGACTTGTTGGCACCGCGCGCCTGGAGGGCAGAGAGGACTCTCACGTCATGGCTGCGGCGGCCGAGGGCTGCTGCTGGGGCCGGGGCTGGTCTGGTACTCACCACGTGGTTGTTGTGGTGGTGGTGATGGTGGTGGTGGTTGCAGGCCGGGTGCGCCGTGTTCCGCAGCGCGAGCGACTGCGGCGGCGCGCGCTTGGGCGGCGACCCGATGGACCCCATCTGCTGCAGCTCCACCACGTCCTCGTCGCGGTCCTCGCGGAAGCACCGGCTGCTCGACCTGCCGTGGGGGTCCTCGAGCAGCGAGTCGGGCGGGGAGTTCAGCAGGCGCGCGGCCGCCTGCTGCGGCGTGGAGGCCCCGGAGGGCGAGCCGAGCCCCGGCGGCGCCATCCCCGCGTGCCAGGACTTGCGCACGGCGGCCTGCGCCTGCTGCTGCTGCCGCCGCCGCGCCGCCTCCGGCCCCACGTAGTTGGGGTTGCAGAAGCTGATGGGGCCCTCCTTGATGGGCGTCTTGCGACCCGAGCTCGGCCGGGACGACGACTTGCCTGTGGAGGCGAAGGAAAGGCGGTGCTGTTAGCGGAGGGAGTAGGTGAGGGATACTTTACTATAAGTTCAAGCGTACACACAATTTTTTTCTGATTTTTTCCAATGGTTTCTTATTGATTTTTCCTTGATATCTGATTATTGGAGGGTGCATACCGGTGCCCAATACCTCAAATTATTTCAGCCAGCGCCACCTATCGCGGTTGACCTGACCTCCCTGGTGCGGTGTTTAGACCCGCCCTGAGCCCCCGGGGGGAGGGGGGCAGTAATAGGGTGGTCGAGTCAACTCAAGTGGAGCGGCAAATAACCAGCGGGGTCGGGTCCGGCGGCCATCGATTGAGCCAACAACTGCCTGGACGGGGACGGGACGCGATAGGACTCCGCGGAAACTTGACTAATTGGGGCTTTTCTCTCTCGGTGGATACGCTTGCCCCCCGGGCCGCCCCCTCACAGAGGCCGGCGAACTTAACGGCCCCAAACTGTGCGCATTAAAAGAACTTAAGACGCAAACGGAGCGTTGGGAAGTTGATTGGAAAGGATTATTGTGATACCGCGGGCAGAATAACGATCTGTAGCTCACCTGAGTCGACGGGCGACGGTCTGTTGCTGACGCTGTAGTTGCTGGCGGACGACAGACGGTTGACCGTCTCGATGCTCGCGTAGTCCGATGTGCTCGAGATATTTTCGTCGGACACCTGCATACGGGGGAGGAGTCGTCGTGTCAATGTCTGCTCCAATCTGCATAGGTATAAGGCAACGTGAAGTATGACGCACCTCTTCCAGGTGGGGCTGAAACCGCACGGACGCAGACTTGGGTATCGTCCTGCCGTGCTTCTGCTGCAGCTGCTCCTGCTGCAGCTGCTGCTGCCGCATCAGCTCCTGCTCCTCCTGCAGCTGCCGCTGCTGCAGCTCGGCGGCGTGCCCCAGGTGCGAGGTGTACGACTCGGAGCGGCGCTTGGGCGTGAACTGCTGGTGCAGCAGGCTGAAGTCCCTGCTCGCGCTGCTGGGGATGCCCCCGAGGACGCCCCCTACGGGCGTCCCGGGCCCCACCGGGCCCCCCGGCGACGCGGGACGGATGTACTCCCCGCGGGGGGACAGCTCCTCGTCGTCCTCGGGCTCGTCCGAGTCCAGAAACACCAGCCGGGCGGCCTCGACGGGCGTGAGGACGGGCGTCGGCAGCGAGGACGCCAGCGTGGTGAAGTTTGGCACGGACGCGTTGTCTCGGGGGAGCGGCTTCCGCCTCGGGATGCTCGACCTGCGGGAGAGTCGACAGTCATGGACATGGACAGGTGCACGCGAGGGTTGTGCCCATCGTCGTCGTACTCACAGGGTGGGACGCTGCCTGCGGGAGATCAGGTTCACAGACTGGGACTTGACGAGCTTGGAGACGGGCTTGGCGCCCGGCTGCTGGCTGTGCGGCGGCGCGCTGCGCGGCCCGGCTTGCGGCGAGGGGCCGTCCTGGTCCTGGCCGTCCTCATCCACTGTGCTCTCGCCCGCGTCCGCGTCCAGCACCGAGTAGTTGCACTTGTGGTGCGCGAGGCGGCTCAGGTTGATCTGGGAGAGCTTGGAGATCTCTTTGAGGAAGCCCAGATTGCTGGAGCCGTTCTGCGGCGTGCTCGCCTGCGGGCCGTTGGGCAGCCCGTTCCGCCTGTGGGGTGCATGGCAGTCAAGCGTTAGACAGAGGTGGGACGGGGGACTGGTCGGACAGAGCTACTGGTGGTGTAGGAAGAATAAGAGATTTGACAACTACAATCGAAAGCTTCAAGAAACAACGACTGTTTGCTGACATGCCATAGTTATTATCTCACCATTGCATAAACAATAAAAGAGATTACAACTCCTACCATGCCATCTATACTAATATACTATTTTTAAACGTAAACAAAGTATACTTGTTTAATGGGTTATACGTCATCACAAAGTAATGTCATACTTTTTGCAATTCATTAACTACTCTCCGGCTCCAGTGCATTGGTCGATCGAATCAATATAAGTTCAACATAAATTTATTTCATGCCATAAAGCACACGTCGAGCCCACAAAATACGAAACATCCATACGGCTTTCATCATGCAGAATGCAGAAGAGATGAAAGGCAGGGCCATGCTATAGCGACCAGAGGGGTTGGGTTGTAAGGAGAGGGGGTGGGGCGAGCACAAAGCCCCAGCAAAGTACCAACGAGCTGGGGCGGGGGTGGGTCCTGGAGCGTGCTGTCCAACCCCCCCCCCCCCTCCTCCTCCTTCATCCCTCTCCCTCCCGGACCAGGACGCCCTGGTAGATAAACGGCCTTCGCTCGCAGGGAGCTGCTGTAATCCTGCCCGGGTGCAAATCGTCGTCCATTGTCTCCCTGAAATCATTGAATTCCCGCCCTTCCGCCCCATTCCCCGTCCGCAGCCTCTCCCAGCTCCGGACCCAGCTCTCGACTCTTCTCGCCCGCCCCTCCCCTCCCCCTTCTCTTCCCGAACCCCACCTTCATCGGCACGACTCGCCCCTCTCCAAACCCTATCATTGTTCTCGCTGAATCAGCCGAATCAGCGATATTGCTTTTTAGCTCGCCCATGCCCCACGCGGCCCCACGCCCCATGCCCGTCGCCCGTCTGCCTGCACTTTCGCCTCTGGTGGGCCACGCGACGCGACTGCGGGGGCTGGCTACCCTGGGCTACCTTCTGAGGTGTCATTATGGACCGCATAACGCTTTACTACCCGGACATACCACGGGGCCATACCGGTCCGAGGTCTACACGCTGCGCTGCCAAAGGTCTACATCGAGGTCTACGCCCAAGCCTACGCATGCCATATATATGGGTGTGAATGTGTGACCTGTTGTTGTCCTCGCTGCCGTCCACGTAGTTAGTGGCACTGGCCCTGAACACGTACTTCTTCTCCTGCGGCGCCTGCTGCGGCGACACCCTGTTGTGCAGGGCCATCCTGCGGTCCGACTGCCGGTCCACGGAGCCGCCGGCGCGCACGCGGCGCAGCTCCTGCGGGTCCTGCTGCGGGGAGCGGGCCTCGCGCGCGGCCGGGGACGCCGCGGACGAGGCCTCGGGCGAGGACAGCGACGAGGCGGCGGCCGCCGTGAGCAGCAGCTCGGACACGGACAGCGCCACGGCCTCGGCGCGGGCCGAGGGCTTGGGGCCCTCCACCACGACGCGGTCCCACGTCTCGGTGCCGAAGTGGAAGCGCCACAGGTCGGCGCAGGGCTGGCCGGCGCGCTCGCCGCCGAACACGAGCATGCAGCCGGGCAGCTTGCAGGCGGCGTGCGAGTGCAGCGGCCCGGGGCCCTGCTTCACCTGCTTGCCGCGCACGCACTGCCAGCGCTTGCGGTGCAGGTCGATGCGCCACAGGTCCTGGCGCTCGTTCAGGTCCGTCATGCCGCCGTACACCCACATGGTGTCCTCGTGGATCACGGCCGAGTGCTTGTGGCGCGCCGGCGGGATGCTGTCCGACTTGCTCACCGTCTTCCCCGAGCTGATGATGTGCCATGACTCGGTGTCTAAATTTCAAAAAAAAAAAAACAAGTGTAAGGACTTATTTTTAAAAAATCGTCTTAAGAGGTGTGTGAGACCAAATGCAGTAAGAGGCAGAACGCTGCCGCCAGCCTCTGCGGCCCCCTGCTCCCTTTTACCGAGGCTTTCACCCGGCTCCGCGCCACGCTCGCGCGGCTGAGCTTTAATTCATCGCATCATCATTACGCGAGCGCTTATGACTTGTACGCTCCGCCGGCTCCACACACACACCCAGAGTAAGGGGGCGTGGGGTGGGGCCGGGAGACGGGGAGAGGCGAAGAGCAGGAGCCTGCTCTGCAGCACCGCCGCCCTCCTTACCAAAGTGGAAGGCCCAGAGCTCGTTGGAGGAGCCCCTGAGGTCCCGGTAGCCGCCGTACACCAGCATGCTGCCCCGGTACACCAGGGCCGAGTGGCCGCGCCGGCCGCGCGGAGCCGCGGCTCCCTTCTGGCCGCCGGCCTTCCTCCAGGAGTTGGTCTGCAACAGTGGAAAGAAAGTCGAAGACGAGTTAATTTCACATCAAGAAAATCGGCAAAATATTTCAACCTCGCGACGCGTATGCTGTTGGAGAGGAAGTAGAGGATCTCTCCACGCGCGCCTGTGAAGTCGAGGGTAGGCCAGCCGCCCGACGCGCGTGGCGGCGGGGGTCGCGCGCTGCCTACCTCACCAGGCGCCCGCCGCCCGCCCCGCTGCTGGAGTCGCTCCCCCTTCAGCTCCATAGCGGCTGCCCCCGCGCCCTGTATGGTAATGCGATGTGGCGGGGGGACTCCACACGACGGGACGAGCTTATGCAGAGCGACGCCCCAGCCCCTCTCTCAGCCACGGCCAAACTTGATGAAGTTACGCTCGGCTTGGCGCAGAATGTTTTTAAAAATATTTTTTCAAGTCGCAGCACCGCAGTTGCCGGGCCACCGTGGTGTTTCTTTTTTATTTAATCCGCTGCTCATCGCTTCAAGGGGGAGCCCGCCGGCCTGGCTCGTCCTGCCTGAGGAAGTTTTAATGGAGATAACCTGCCGCTCCCTTGCCATCCGGCGCCGCCGTGTCACGGCGGTTGAGCATAGCGTGGCCCACCGTGTTCGAGGACGAGCACAGCTATTTTTGTTTCATGCCTCCTCAAGAAAAAAAAAATTGCCGTAATTATAGAACGATGATGATGTTGCTGTGCGCGGGGGAGGGTGGGTGCAGAGGGAGCAGAGGGGAAATTTCTCCGACAGAGGTGTTCTCTTTTCTTATGCTGCGTTGCCGCGTTACAGTTTTGTTCATCGGCCCTGCTGCTGCTGCTGCTGCTGCTGCTGCTGCTGCTGCTCCGCCACCCTAATAACTCTGGCGCCAACCCTTACGGCGCTAGATCACGTGGCTGTGCCTGGCTCCGCTGCAGCCGAAGGGGGGTGAGGGGGCCCCCCTTAGGGTCTGCGGCAAGAGATAAGGCACGCTCACGCCCGCGGCACGCGGCCCCCCGCCGCCCCCGCCCGGGGGGGATCAATATACGCGGTCGGGGGGAGGTGCCGCGGGGGAGCGTGAGCTGGCGTGAGCGAGCGTGAGCACACGGGCGTGCTGCTTGCTCTGCGCGAGTACAGTCAGCACGACCCACCTCTCCCCACCACTTCCCCTTGACTACGACGGATATAACGAATCTCTTATACACATGCGTGTGCGTTATTCCCTTTTTTGTCTCCCCCCCCCCCTTTCGTTCCTTTCTACCCCCCTCATTTCCAGGTCTGCGGAACGGCTTGAAGCGGGCGTGAAGAGAAGAAGCCGCCGCCGCCACCGTTTCGCGCGGCAATGGGGTAACAAAACGGGGGCGGCGCGCGCACAGGGGTCTCCGGGGTCCCCGAAAGGAGAAAAATACGGCTCCAAGGCCGAGACTCGCCGGCCGGCCGGCTTGAGGGAGGGGGAGGTTGGGGGGCAGCGGCGGCCGCAGGGACGGGAATAAGGTGCTATGTATGGCTGGGGCCGGGCCGGAGTGGAGCCATGAAATAGTCAAGGAGCCGTTCAGGCCGGCAGGCGGAGGGGCTCCAGGGGGAGGTAGGGAGGGGGGAGGTGAGAACTGCATTAGAAAATATTGAGGCCGGGGGGGTAGGAAGAGGGCGGGCGGGGGAAGGGGGGGGGATATTGGGAAGCATCGGGTTGGGGAAGAAGAGAGAAAATAGGGAGGCGGCGCGTGATTGCGGTCCGGAATGTGTCTTTGTGTGCGTGAGAGTGAGAGGGTGAGTAGAGCGAGAGGGAGGGAGGGAGAGAGAGGGGGAGAGGAAAGGGGGAAGGAGAAGTTGTCTGAGAAGTTTTGGAGCGCGCGCGCGCAGGAGAGGCGCCCGGGCAGGGAAGTGAGGGTGTGAGTAGAAAGGAGGGCGGTGCGGTGCGGGGGTTGTCGAGGTTGTCGATTGCCACACACTACTACTGCAAAACCCCGGGGCCAAGAAGGGGCCAGGGTCGGTCCGATATTGTACACGGGCGGACCACAGCGACGGACGGGCCGCTAAGGAAAAAACTTAGTATAACGCGTTTGAGCCACCAAAAGGGCTGGCGCAAAACTGGGGCACCGCTTCTGGTTCAAGGCGTCGACGTTGTCGGGGAGGCGAGAAAGCGGGGAGCGGGCGGGGCAAAGCGGCTGGGGACCATAATAACGTCTTTTAAGCGTTATTTAATGGTTCTGTGCAGCAGACCGGCGGGACGGGCGTGGAGTTGTTTGAGCTTCTCGTCCGCGAAGGAGAGGCGCGAGCGAGGGCGTGGACGCGGAATAAGGTGCCTGCGGTGTCGTCTCGCCACCACACCACACCCCCGTCCCTTCCTTTGTACCGCTGCTGCCCGGATAGCAGAGGCGAAACCTCCTTTATTCCGCGAATCAATAACCGTATCGCGGGAATGGGCATTGATGGACGCGGAACGAAACCCTCGAATCGCGTCGCCCCACCCGTTAGAGCCGCAAACCGTCGTGTTTGCGATGCGATCTCGGGTCGGGGGCGGCCAGAGTCCTCTGAGAGGGGCGGAGCGCGCGGGGATCGGCTGGAGTGGCTGCAGGGAGGGACCCACCACCAGCCGGGGGGCCGCCTCCTCCAGGGACCGCATCTGTCCCCTCCAGCAGGCCCTCGAGAGCGCCGGGGACGAGAGTGGTGGCCCCCGAGGGGGGTCGACCCCTGGCGATGACGTCGATAGGACGTCAGGGCCGCGCGATAACGATGGTCCAGTCTCCATAAGTCATTGGTAAAAAGTGAAAAGGGCGCAAGTCCATTCCATTCGACTTACGCCCTTTTCACTTTTCACTAGTGAAGTAAATCAGGTTCTGCTTCTACTGTCGATGCGTCGTGCACCGCGACGGACTCGCGTTATGCTCGCAAGGGTCTTAAAAGTAAGTGTGATCGGGCCTCGCGGAAGCACATGGCCCGGAGAGGGAGAGCCACGCAACAGGCATGACCTTGTTAGCGGAGTGCAGTGCTCTTCGTCTCCGCGGCGCCGCCAGGCCCGGCCCGGCCCCGGCCTGCCCCGCCCCGCATGGGCCCGCAGACATTACCATACCACAGCACGGGCACGCCAACTGCCAACGCCCCTGGCGCTCGGCACGCTCGGCGGCACGAGCTCGGCATGCGCTCGGCTCTTGTCATGTAAAAATGGCAAGCAGTCCGAAATTATGAAGTGTACAGTTGATAAAGAAACTTGCACAATTTTCAAAAGGACAATTTTTTCCCCTTGCTCTTTTTTCCTCGCTACGCTTCACCATGATGAGAGACACTCAAAAGACGCTACCAGGCGTGGGGCGGGCGGGGAGCGAGGGGACGCCACGAGGACACCGCGCGGGTGCCCCGCCAGGCTCATGGAATGCCCCCGCCCCTGCCCGGAGTCTCCCCCTCTGGAATGGGATGGCGATATGCAGGCGAATAACAGCGGGTCGTGCGCGGGGCCCCAGCTGGGCCGCCGGCTCGGCTGGTGGCAATGCCGCCGCCGGGCCCGCCCCGCTCCTGCCAGGGCCTTCTGTCCCCGTGCTGCTCGTGCGGGGAATTTATTGGAAAGCGACCGGGGAGAAGTGGAGGCCGCCCGCCGCGGGGGGCTTCCCTCGGGGGCCCCGGAATAAGCAGGCCGCGATATTACATTCCCGGAGCGGGGCGGGGCGGGGCGGTGCAGGGTGGGGCAGGGGCTGAGCGAGGGGGCCACGCCGGCGAGCATGTTTACTTCAACAGCCTCGTTAGCGCCGGGCCCTGGGGAGCCATGCAATGTGCCGAGCCGAATGGCGATACCATAGCCGTGTGCCATACCCGTTGTGCCTCCGCCTCCGCCGTGGTAGTGGTGGGGCGAGCCAAGCCAAGCAACTCATCTGACACGCACACCAGGCTCGGCGGGCTCGCGGGGGGCTGAGTGAGATGAGCGGTGTTACCTATCATACGAATGCGGTAGCGGGGGTGTTCCCCGCGGGGCGTTCCACCAGGCTCGAGACCAGAGGCTCTACCCCGAACTAACTACCTCCCGCGGCGAGGCGGGGCCGTGTCGATATCGCTCCGAGATGCACGCGCGTGCACCACCACACCTGCCAGGTGCACGGCGACAGGCCCCAGTTACAAAGTCATGGCTGCGCTACTTATAGGGCTCCGTAGCCTTGGCCCAGTCGTTTCTAAAACTGGAAAATAACGACCTGTTCGGATGAAACGAAAGTGGGTCGCGGGAAACAAAACGAAGACGTCTCGTCTCATATCGACACACAAACAATGTAATATGAAACGCCTTTGAAATACGCTTGCATTGACCTTATTACACACCTGAGTGCGGTACACACCGAGGTACACTGCATAAGGGATCATCCAGAAAGTACGACCGTCATTTGCCGTTACGAAACTGCCAAGCTCAGCCTGAGCGAGTCCTCCTAGCGCCTGATGGGTAGGCAAAATATTGCATGCAGTGCATGTGTGTACTGCGGGTTGGCCTACTCTGAGTCTCGCAGGCGCCGGGCTCCCTTCGATTTCGGAATTAAAAAAAAAATCTAAATCAAGAATCTATCTTGAAAGCAGATGATACCAATTTAATACTAAAGTATACCTGTGTTTTAATTTTTCTAGTTTGATTTTTATTTGTGGTGGTTTTGCATCATTTTTTAAATGTTTCACTCGTTTATCGTCTTTGACAGGCATTATTATAAAGGGGAGGGAGGGGGTAGCGTACCGGGTGGCAGTCGCGGCTGTGGGACCCTAGCATTGTTGAGCAGGGGCCTGCCGCGACCGACGCGACACTCGGGCGCTCGGGCACTCACTCACTCACTCACTCACTCACTCACTCACTCACTCACTCACTCACTCACTCACTCACTCGGCCCCCCCGCGCCAAATAAATTGTTTTCTGGTCTGCGCTTATGGTTCTCTGTACTCATCGAGAGTAAAAGCTAGCTGACACCTTAAAGTTACTTACATATTCTTTATGTTTAGTCAAAATGTTTGTAAGGTATCATCTGCTAAAAAAAAAAACAAAACAAAAAAAAACAAAAAAAAACGGACTGCACGATCCCTAACCAACCAACAATACATTTCGGGGCATATGGGACAGGGGACAGACGCCCTATGCATTTCTATGAGCACGTTTCTAGGCCGTTCCCCGCTGTACTAGCTTCCTCCCGGCGCCACTCGAGGATGAACCCCTCTGCGGTGTGATTGTGGGTCTGGGGGAGACACCTGGGCCAACCCGCGGCCCGCAGGTCCGGGAACACTCAAGACTCCGTGTTTGTGCCGGGAGCAGCCCCGCCCCGCCACACCCCGCCCAGCCTCACGTGTGTTTGCTCATGGGGCGTCGTCGTGCGCCAACACCCTCAACCGCACTGCACTGTAAAACACACACCTCTTGTTTGGTGTAAATCTCATTACAATTGTGTAACCACAGTTGTGAAGCACAATTACAATTATGTCACAAAAATATTTAAGACGGTCCGGACTTTTCCGCTCATAGCTTCTTGTCCTCTCAGGTGCCACAATACTGGTTCACGGGTGCCAACAATCGGCGTGCGGATATGGGTTGTTTGGCCGCCGACTTGACAAACACGCTGGACACAACATAATCTCGGTTTACTGGTTTCGGTGGAGTGCGTGGCTCTTTGACCAGCTTAGCTTTACACTCCGTGTACTACGGATTTAACCCCGAGCTTTAAACCGCACACGTTAAGTTCCGCGGTCGAGTTAAACTGTTGTGCGGCGTGTAAGTATGAGGAGAAAGCACACACACAGAGTGATTGCGCGGGATTTACGACGCTTTCGACAGCGCGCGAGCCATTAGCTAACGCGTGTGCCGTGGGCATACAATGTTTATTGGAGCCCCCGCCCCGCCTTCCTCCTGGCGCAGCGGGCCGGGCGGGCGGGGCGGGCGCAGCGGGATCATTTCTCCCCGCCCGCGAAAACAAACACAAGAAGCAAACAGTGTACTCGCGGGGGAGAGAGAGAGAGAGCGGGCGGGGGGCATTACCGGTATTTGCTCGCGGGTTATCGGCCGCGGGCAGCCCTCGCCACGCGAGGATATACGCGGCAGGTGCGGGGGAGAGAGGGGGCAAAACAAAGAGGCAGAGAAACGCATAGCGCGCGGAATCAAGGACGGTCGAGCGGCTTGGCCAACAAATCACCACGCTAACGTGGGAGAAAAGCGGACAAAAGCGGCGCGGCGGTGGCGACGACGACGACGACTGCTAAACTTTCGCGGCGCAGCCACGTGCGCGGGGGAGAAAAGAAGAAGAAGGGGGAGGAAAAATATATAGAGAGAGGGGGAAAACAATTTGGCTGGGCAGGAGTATAGTGGCGGGCACACGGCGCACTCGAGCATGCCGTGCGCGGTGATGTGTTGGAGGCCCTTTATTTCATGTTTCCCTCGCGTGCGGAGAAAGGGAATGAAAAAGAAAGGCTTTATACGTGCGGGGGCGTGGCGGGGCGGGGCGGGCAGGTCCACTTGCGTGCGCCACGCTGCCCGCCGGTCTGTACGGCGTTGGCGTGGAGGCTTAGCTAATTGAAAGGAACACACAACGAGGCACGAGGCTGCCGGACCATAAAGAAAGTCCCCCGCCTTATAGCGGTGGCTGGCGGGCGCACCTTCCGCTGCCGCTGCCCTCCGAATCGAAGTGAGAAGAAGTCCGGAGGGAGGCGCTGCTGGCGCGCGGCAGGGGAGGGGCGGTGGGGCGGTGGACGGCGGCGGCCCTGGGGACGTACGGGCGGGCAGGGTCCCGGGACGGGGCAGCCGGCCTCGCCGTATCTTACGAGGTGTGTGCGGGGGGAGGCCACGTGACCACCGGGGCCAGGCGACTGGGGCCTCTCCCCTCTGGGACGGCCGCAAACGGACCCGCAAATAACGACGCGCGCCGAGAACCTTTCCGATGAGCGGAGCCGCGAAATAATAAAGGAGCAGCGAGGAGCCGCGCCTCGCGGGGAGGGGCATCAGGTGTTAACGAGGGAGAGCGAGAGAGGGAGACAGAGAGACTGAGGAGAGAGACAGGGAGAGAAGGGAGAGAAAGTAAGAGCTAGCGAGAGAGGGTGCGTACGCGGCTTACGGCCCACGGCGAAGATTGCGTCGAATTTCTCATCCCGCTCCGGTCGGGCGCAGCATAGGCCGAGGCCGCAGGCGCCGCTGAGCGCTGAGCCCCTCGAAGTCCCGGGGCGAGAGCCGAGGTCATAACGCTCCAGACACAACAGCCTCCTCTACCCCCGGCCGCCCCCCAGCCCCAGCCCGGCGCCGGCGGGGCGGGCGCCTCCTCGCCTGCTGCTCGGCCTCGGGGGTGATCACTTCTCGCCAGCATCACGCCTGGAGCAGCTCGCCGACACGCCCGGGGAACGCCACGAGGAGCGCCATGGGGAGCGCAATGGGGAACGCCACGTGGAACGCCACGGCACGCCCGGCACGCGCAATTTTCTGGAGAGGGCGGTTTAGCCGCAGCGCTGCGTATGCGACCCCTCTAGCTGGTCGGCGCCGGGTCTATGGACGTGTCTGGGCGGGGCGCTGGCTGGACCGGAGTCGAGTCTCTGCGGTGGGGACGGCACGCCGCCTAGGAGTGGGGGAGGATGCACGTATCGCCCCACTTTGTAGGGGCGTAAAGAAATGAGTTCGTCTCTGAAGACGCCGCGCACTTTCGTAGTTATACCGTACCGGGTTTGCCTATCCTCGCTGCCCACGGCTCCTAATGGACCCGTGCGAGTAGGCTACCTGCCCACAGGCGTCCATGCGGTACAGACTATAAGTACGAAAGTGAGGGGCCTTAGTCAGCCGCCTGGTGCAAGCATTACAAGTCCGCATCCCCTCCTTCTCCTCTCGCACTAAAAAATAAAACTGTCAGACATCATTCATTTTAACAGTGTGGGGATGGGGGAGGGGGGATCGTATATAGCCAACACGCCTCGGCGCAAATTGGAGTGGAGAGGTGGTTCTGCTAAGACGGCGGTCTCAGGTGCGGTCTTGCGGCTCGGCTTGGCTCGACCGGGCGAGGCGAGGCGAGGCAGCCACCCCAGTGGC
>NW_026267209.1:1112502-1113819 GCF_000697945.3 Frankliniella occidentalis | reverse complement strand
CCGCTCCACGCGATGACTGCCTCCCCCTCCCCCACCTCTCCCCTCCCCTTGCAGCCCCGCCTCCCCGGGCTCCCCTTCATGTGCGAAAGCGATCGACGCGAACGGGGTTGAGCGTGGTGAGAGCAGGGCGGGGAGAGTAAGTAAGCACTCGAGCTCTTGGATTCGCTCTTAACGTGATGGCACTCCTCGGGCGCGAGTGCCCGTCACACGCTGCAGGGGGTGCACACAAACTAAGAGTATAGGGCCCATTTTAGTAGAGTACATAAAGGCGCGTGCTTTAGAAGACGGATACTGTTACCGTTTTATGAAAGATGGAAAACAAATAACGATTCTCTGTACTTGATTTGACACCTTCATATGGGCACTAAACACACGTGTTGTTTTTGTTTTTAATTAGTAATACTTCACAGTGGGTTCAGGTTCAATAATTGGAACACCCCGTGTGCCATTTGTAATTAGGAGTTGCAGGCGCCTAACGAGGCACACGGGGTTGCTGATGGTCTCCTCGGCGCGGGGCGGCCGCCAGGATGGGACAGGGTGGTGGGGGTATATGGGGCGGGGCGGGGCGGGGCCGGGTGCTTCGGCGGGGTGTTGATTTGTTTCGTGGCGCCCCGCACCCCACCGGCTGCCCTCCTGCGCAACCCCTTCATCGAATTGTTTCAGGTTCGTTTGCCCCGCCCCAAGGGGCTCAGCGAGAAGGGCTGAGGAGGAGGCCCCCGCCGACCCGCCGCGCACGACTCGAAGGGAAAAGAACGCGATTAAGTTCGACGTCTTCATTGTCTTCGTCCACGCGCGCTCCGCGGCTGCGATGCTCCTCCCACTCCCACCCCTGCGACCAGACGGGATGCACGCGCGCCGTTTTACATCGGGGAGCACCAAAACTCGTTCGCAAAGTGGCGAGTCGACGACCCACTGTTTCGCGCGCGCCTCACCCCGTGTGGATCCGCGACGTCCGCTTTAAATGATGACATCCGGTTCCTCCCGGACGGCGGGCGATCAACAACGAAGGCCGACGATGCGACGACCGTGTCACGTTGGAGGAATTAGCCAGTGAACCAGGTCGAGCTATCGACCATCGACACGCGCGATCATTCACAATTCATTGACGATGGCGCCGACAGGTCGTCAACTGATCGCATTATGTCTCGTCAATAACACCCCCCGCTTCCCGCCCCTCCCCCCGTTGTCCTCGCGTGCGAACCGTAGCCGCGCGCGCGGATGATTGCCTAGGGCATAATAAGCCCTCTGACTAGGCCGTCGGAGCGGGATAGGGATGGGCCCGCCGAGATGGAGGCCACGCTTAAGGGCTGTTTTGTT
>NW_026267209.1:1108986-1111157 GCF_000697945.3 Frankliniella occidentalis | reverse complement strand
GCCCGCGACGCTTAAACGGGGCCGTAAACGCTTTACGCGAGTCGAGTCGAGAGCGAGGGGAAAGAAGGGGTGGATGGGGGTCGCGCTGACAGGAGCAGAGGGGTAGAAGTCATGCCTCACTCTTGGTTTCCTTCCGAGTCGAGTCTAAAGGGTTCGCTTTGGAGGAGGGGACGACCCACACGACGCAGCAATGGGAGAGAGAGAGGAGCACCTCGAGCTGCGCGCTTGAGCGATACAGGCAGGGCAGGCTGGCAGCCCCTCAGGGAGAGGAGCGGGTGGGGCTGCGCTGAGACCCTCCTCGATGGGACGGGAGAGATACGGCCAATACAACATGCGCAAGAGGCCGGGAAGTGAAAACAGATTTACGCTGATTGGAACATGATTTATTTTCACGTTCGCAAAATATTTTATTATTTGTATTGGTCAAGGTTAAGGTTTAAAGGCGGCTGCCTTGGCCTTTTCAACAGAGCACGCACGCACACACGCACGCAGTGAAGTCGAGTCGGCAGCGTCATGGAAGAGATTGGACGCGACAGTGAGTGATGAAGGAATATAGATGTTCGAGCGTGGGGGGTAGCGGGTAAAAGGGGGAAAGGAGAAAGCACGAGGAGAGGGGAAATGTTAATTGAGACAGAGAGAGACTGATATAGTGAAAGAATGGAACAAAAACAAAACAAAAAGAAAAGGCAACCGCGCGCGGGAGAATCAATAAATGAAAAAAATAGCCGACGGAACCCCTGCGGTGGTTGGGGTAGGCACTCCCGCCTGGCGAGTGTGTGTGGCGGCACTGCCTACCCGGCGGGGGCTCGGGACGGCTCACGGGCAGGAGAGGGAGGGAGGGAGAGAGAGAGAGGCAACATTGATCGCCTAGCCGAGCGAGGGGAGAATAAAGCAGAGACACAAACGCGGAGGGGCGGTGGGAGGGAGGGGAGGTGGGAGTGAGTGAGGGGAGGGAGGGGAGAGGCCGTTATTCAGATGGGCCGGGGTTGAACCTGGGCCGGGCGGGGCGGGCAAGGGCGGCTGCTGCTGCTGCTGCTGCTGCTGCGCCCGCCGGCTCCGGATGGAGCAGCGGGGATCTCACTCACTCCCAGTTGTTGAATTTTGGCGCCGAGCCAACCCCAGCGGGCCGCAACGGCCTTTGGCTTTGGCGCGGACTTACGGCCCGGGCTGTAAGGGGGAGTGCGGGCGGAGGCGGGTGATGCACAGGACAGGGCGGTCATAACTACTCCCTGAACACTCGCGCGACCGTGGCATTTCGAGCCATAGTCTCTAAACTATTGCGTGCGCCATCATGAGGAGAGTTTAAAAAGAAACTCTTCTATATCGATGAAACTTTTACGAATGACGACCGGCACACTGCGTAGATGGGTGGCCTACTTCTATTCCCGTCCCGTTGACGCACGGCTGGATTGATTTCTGTCAATTGCTCCGCCGTGGTGGTAATTGGACACGCCAGACAGCTGGGCGGCTTCGGTGGAACGGAGGGTGGGGCGGGGCGCGGGGCGCGGGGCGCGAAGGAACCGAGCACTGTCATTAGACTCAAACCACAACCACGCGCTCGATTTCGTGCCACGAGTGGAGCAATCCCTCACAAAATAAAGAGTGCGCTCGGCCCCGCGGAATAAACAAATGGGAAAAAAGTAACAGCAGCAGCCGCATTGTATAACGGCGTATAGTCAAGGTGGAAAAAGAAATAGGGGTGATAGCGTAATAGCGCGTATAATATCAGT
Organism: Frankliniella occidentalis; assembly: GCF_000697945.3. NCBI lineage: Eukaryota > Metazoa > Arthropoda > Insecta > Thysanoptera > Thripidae > Frankliniella > Frankliniella occidentalis. Next base: position 1,109,427 of record NW_026267209.1, on the reverse strand, counting down.
GAAACAAATGCCGTTGTGATAATGGGGCCATAACAGCGCGTGGAAACAACCTCTCTGGCATGATCCTCCCGCCCCCCACACCGCCCCCCTCTCACTCGCATGCACTGTGTACTGTGCCGGCCATAAGTCTACGCCCGCCGCACGTACGCCCCGAGACTCCGGGAGACTGACTAATGGCGCGCCGTGTGCGGTCTGACTCGCACTATACACCTGGGTGGTACAGTTGGGCTGGGCGAGGATGTGAAGCGGAGCGGGAGCGAAGGGGGTGCAGAGGAGAGGGGTCCGCGCCGCCCGGGACGTCGGGCCGTCATTGGGCATGCAGTCGGTGTGCATCGCCTCCCCGGGAGGGCAGTCTGCAGACTCCACCCCTGGCGGGCTGGAGAGGGGAGGCCCATTTGTGCGACACAGCGGGGCCCCCCTCCGCCCCCTCGCAGGTCCCAG
>NW_026267209.1:1104804-1108572 GCF_000697945.3 Frankliniella occidentalis | reverse complement strand
GCCCTTTTAGCCGCCCGTCGTCCGCGTCCGCCCGCCTCGTTCGCCCACCTGGCTGTCGGCCTGATGAGGAAAGGGGTTGGCTGGTTGGCTGGCTGTGGGGGGCTCAGTCAGCGCCTCTCACCGGATTCCTTCTCTCTGTTTCTGCGAAGGTCCATTCAATTAGCCAAGCTTCCGAGAGAAATAGAGAAGAAAGAGGAGGGCAGAGAAGGCCGAGGGAGAGGGAGGGTGTCCTGGACAGGACGATAAGGTCGACTCCTGTGGGGGGCAAGAGGAATAGTCGGTGGAGGAGGGGCTGGAGGGGAGAGCGGGAGAGGGAGCGAGCGGGGGAAAGGGGGGATGAGGATGAGAGCAAGACACTAACAGGAACAGGGGCGCTGTAGTACTCTGCTCCACCTCCACCGCACCGCCGCCGTGCCGAGCTGCAGCCGCAGAGCAGCAGCCCCGCCTTCCTTACAGCTCTCCAAACCCCCAGCCGACATGTATCCCCAACCCTCCGCCCCAGCGCACGTCAAGTAGCCCGTCCTGTTGGCAAACACACACAGCACGCCCCGGCGGCGGCGGCGGCGGCGGCGGCGGTGCTGCTGGTGCGGCTGACATCCTCCGTGACGTCCTCGAACGCCCCGCTCTCACACGCGCGCACACACAAGCTGTCAAATGAAGGAGGCCCTCCTCCACGCCCCGCCACGCCACAGCCCCTGCCTCTCCCCGCTCGGCCCGTAACACCGTACGGCCTCCTGCCACAAACGCACCCCGCCGATGTGCTCCGCCCCGCCCCGCCCTCGACCCTGCGCTGCTTGTCCGCTTGTGAAGGAATTGTGAAAATAAAAGGGGAAGCGCGACTCTGGCTGGAGCGCCTCCGGGGCGGATGAGGACGAGGGGAGGACCAGAGAGGCTACAACAGTGGGGGGGCGAGGGGGGAGGGCAAGGAGGAGGGAGCGGTAGAAAACACGCGTCCCGTAAGTGGCATCATCCCCTGGAGATACGGAGAGACAGAGGACGGGCCGAGTCACTCGGGCCGGAGGGGCAGCACAGCAGCGAAGCTCGACGACCCTGGCTTTGTTCCGATCGGCGCCGATAACGAGGCAACAGCGAGTTCGGCTTGAGGGGATGAGGTGGGGGAAAGCGTGCACCTGACCGGAACCGACCGACCGGCACCGAACCGGACGCCACACACGCAAAGCAAAGCTGACCACCACCACCACTGTGTGTGCTTTATGCGCCATTATTTGTCTTGTCTGCACCAGTTATGTTTTTGTTGCCTCTTGGCCGTCGTGGCAAAGAAATACAATAAACTCCAATAAAACGCAGCTCATGAGGCAAATCTTGCAGCCTGTTTCTGCAGACCATTAGTCTCTCCGCTCCGCGCAGCCCGGCCCTCCCCTGGAGTTACTCCAAGCGCCCCGCCCCGCCCCGGACGCGTCCACCCCACTGCGCGCTGGCCGCCCCTCAGCGCCGCTCAGACCGCCCGACAGAAGCAAAGCCCGGCGGGGGAGGGTCTTTTTTCCTAGCCTCCCCTGAGCGCGCCGGCGGCAGGGCTGGGGAGCGCGTCGCGCAGGGCCCAGCCGGAGCGCGGGTCCCCTCCCCACTGCAGCAGCGGGGCTGCTGCTGCACCCTGCCGCATTTGTAACGCCCTCCTCCCCCGCCTCCCCTGCTCCTGCACCCCCTCCTGCTCCTGCAGGGCGACAAGTGCATGTCGATGTATCGGTGTTTGGCAAACTGCCGGCTGCCTCCCGCGCTATCCGCATTTCGATGCGATCGATTGCGCGCGCGCCACGTTTTCGAATTTATCGCCGGCTCGGAGTGCAGGACGCGGGGCGGGGTGGGGGCCAGCCACCCGGCGCGCGAGTTTTACTGCCGGATCTTCCGCTGCCGTGTGTTTGTGTTTGTGTGTGTGCGTGTGAAGCGCCGCGCTTACTCACCCAGGTGGTAGCGCCACAGGTCCTTGAGGGGCAGGTTGCCGTTGCGCCCGCCCAGCACGTACAGGCAGCCCCCGAGCACCGTGGCCGAGTGCTTGGTCCGCGACGACGGCGCCGCGGCGTCGCTCCGCTGCGTCACCGACGCCCACATTCTGTAAAAAGAGACAAGAAAGAATTAGATGTACGTCGGGCAAAGAAGTTGAGTGCGAGAGAGAGAGAAGGCGGAAAGCGGCTGCCGGTGGGAAAGCATGAAATCATAGCCAGTATTAAAGCTACCCCCTCCGCTCCCCTCGCCCTCCCGGGGGCCGCGCGGGCGCACCCTCTGCCTGCCGATAAAGTTGTCCCATTCGGCTCACCTTCCAAGGCCCGCGCCGCGCACTTCGGCCCCAAGTTGGATAACTTTGAGTGAGGTAGGAGGTGCAGCTGCTCAACCCAGACCGCTTTAACCGGCGGCTTGAAGCTTAAGGTAAAACGAACTCAAACCTTGCCACGGAAGGCGGCCTGACGAGAAACGAGAAAAGGGTGTCTGAAGCTGTCCAGCGAGTGAAGAACAATAAGAAAGTCCCAAGATGGCCGCCACGGAACACTACAAGCATTCAAATGATTTCGAGATGGCGGTTTACGCCCAAAATATGCTTTATTCACTTAAGCTGCGACTGCCATGTGCGAGAGCGTATGTGAGAGCGTAAGCGGAAAGCACCTTTTAAAAACGATCATATTATCACCATTAAGCATAGTCCGCAGATATGACAACTCCAGAAAATAGTATTCAACACTATCGTATGTGCCAAGATGGGGTTAGGTCGATTACCCCCCCACTCCACTCAAATACGCCAGAGGCTGCGCTTTACGCAAACGCTTTACGCTCTCGCATTTTGCAGCTTCAGTGAATACTGCATAGCATGCTTTCTTCAAGTTTCTGGATCGGTTTACCTTTTAGCTGCGCCTGAGGGGTGTGGAACTGGCCCAAAAAGTGTACACATGATTGTGTCAAGACAATCATTGTTTCAGATTGTGTGTGATTGTATATAATCGTGTCGGACTGTTTCAGGTTGTTTGTCATTGTGCCCAATCGTCTCATGATTATTTCTGAATGTTTTCCCCGATGTACACATATTGATTCCGGTTCCGCACCCCCTCGCCTGCACCGCTGCTCCCGCGTGCTCGGCGGCGCACGCTTCCCGCCGAACGTCGCGGCGAAGGAGCGGCGGCCGGCGGCGCCGCCTGACCCCCGCAATGCCAAGGGCGTAAGCTTGAGCCCCGGCCGGCAGCGGCGCAACGGCGCCTGCCCCTGGCCACCTCCTGGCCGCCGACCCGCCGTCGCCCCTCAAGGACACAACACCACCCTCCCCGTGCATACTTCATGGTGGGCCGTGGCGCCTTGGTGCGGGCAAGCGACGCAGCGCCGGCGCGGCCGTCCTACCGGTGTCCTCTTTGTAAAATGCAGCGCTTTTGGACGGGCCGCGGCCGTGACACACGAACGCCGGCCGACGCCGGCTCTAAAGACCCCGCGTATTCCAAACAACAACATCGACGACAACAACAACACGGCAACGATGACGACGACAAGAACAACAAATACGACCACGACGCGACGGAAGGTGAGAGGCAGCAGGCAGATGGGCCGAGCGGGGTGAGAGAGAGATCGATGGCAGTGTGCGGGGCGCACAGAGGGGACGGGTGGTGTCACCTTAGCGCGCACACTGATGAGCGCCGTCGTATACAGCGACACGTGGCGACGGGGCGTGGGGCTGAGCCAGGCATGGCCACGCGGGGACCAACTGGTCACCCTCCACACCACCTCCACCACCCCGCTCGCAAATCATCTCACCGGCCCACAGCCACCGCTCCG
>NW_026267209.1:1101697-1103039 GCF_000697945.3 Frankliniella occidentalis | reverse complement strand
GCCCCGCCCCAGCCGTCTGACCGCCGCTGTTTGCCCGGGGCTCTGGCCCGTGAGGAAGCGGTCCGAGCCCCGCAGCAGCGCGGCCAGCGCAGCTCGGCGGGACGATACAGTCAGCAATCGGCACCTCGTAACTCCCCCACTCGCTGCTCCTGCCAGGGTCCCGCGGCTGGAAGGGGGGGATCCTTTCGCGTACAATTTCCGCCTCCTCTTTGAGCTCCCCGCTCAGGCAGGACGACCGGTGAGCAGCGACCCGACGCGACGACGACGGCGACGGGCGGGCGCAGAAGTTGGGCGGAATGGACTCGAGAGTGAGGGCGAGGCCCGCGGAGGGAAGCGCGGCACCTCTTTCACAAATCAGATGGCGCACGCGACTCGACGGGGCGGAACGGATGGCGGAGGAGAAAGAGGAGGCGGAAAGGGAGGGGGGGCGCCTGCTGCAATATTCCACGCGCGCCGCGGCACGGCACGACGTTGTGCGGCGGGTCGTCTGTCAGCGGCCCCGGAGGACGTGACGGAGTGCGGGCGCGAGTTACTCAATCCTCCGCGGCGGCACGGCGCATCCATCTCACATGGAAACGCTCGTTCTTGTTTATCGTGTGTATACCGTAGGGATAACACTTTTGAATTGCCCTCTACGATTTTTAGTATGCTAGTGTATTCATAATGTTCACTTTATTTTGTGTATTTGCCAATCTCCTCCCCAGCCTCCTGCAGCTCGAGGAGGAGGAAGAGGAGGAGCACGCCCTCTGCCTTGCCGTGAGATGCTGTACGGTGTCGGCCCGCGGCACGAGACCGAATCTTTGCGTATGGAAATGCAGACACGCCTCCTTCTCCCGCTCACAGACGGCCTTAACTAGAATCTACAATGTTGGCAACACTGCTTGCGGTTTCGTTTCCACTCGTTCCCCTCCTCTCCCCGCCAGGGCGGGGCCGCCTCTTCTCTCCCGGTCGCCGTCGCCGTCCTCGACGCAGCCAGTAGTAAGCAGCACGTCGATATCTGCCCCATTGAAACAGAACGCCCCCGGCGCCAGCCAACCCCTCGGGCGCGCTGGGCTCCAGAGACTCACTAATTGGCCGCCCGATTCCTTCCGGCCTGGACGGACGTCATTAAATTCGACGGCGAGTTATATGATAAGCGAGGAAGGAAAGACCGGAAAGAGGCAGAGTGAGCAGCGGATCTGGCTGCTAAGTTGCACGAAAAAAAAATATGGTGGGAAAAAAGGCACCTGGAAGTTTGCTATCCAGGTGATGGAGAGATCCCCGCCCGCTCTCGAGGCGTCTGACGAATGTGAGCTGAGACAGCTACGCTCAGGACAGCCGCACAGTGCGCGCCCTCGCAGGC
>NW_026267209.1:1100242-1101526 GCF_000697945.3 Frankliniella occidentalis | reverse complement strand
GGAGGGAGGGAGGGAGGGAGGGAGGGAGGGTGGAGGGCGCGGACACAGGAACACGCGCGGAGCAGGCCCTGCAGGGGCTCCGGCCGCAACGAGGCTCACAGCACACGTGTCGCTGTCAGCGGGCTCGTCCCGCTAACGGCCGGGGCAGCAGCCGGGAGGGACCTCCCGTATACACGTACACGCCGTGTTTGACCTAATTATGTACCCCTCCGCTGGCGTCTGCTCTGCCCCTCGTCGTCGTTGAAGTGTCCGGCGAGGTGCTGTGCGCCTGCCGCTGCCCCCGGCGACACCACCTGCACGTGCACGGGTGATCTTGAACCGGGTCAAGGTGGCCGTCGTACAGGCTGTCCCCGCGCGAGTGCAGCGCGCCGTGGCGTGTCCGAGCCGCGCTGGCGTGCGCCGCGCTATTTATAGGCTTTATAGGCGCTGTGAGTGCGACAGAGAGGGAGAGTGCGGTGCAGGCGTGCCAACACACGGGGCGGTGCTGACACTCGGTGGGCTACACACACACACGCGCACGCACAGTGCTGTCGGTACCTGATGCTGGCCGGCTTGACCGTGAAGGCGGCCGAGAGCGCCCTCCACCTGCTGGACGACATGACGCCCGGCACCATGACGGCAGCTGCGCGATGTCGTCGTCGTCCCCCTCCTCATGCACCTCCCCGTCGACGACGACGCGGCCCCGTTGGCGGCCCTGGCGGCGCCCGCTGGCCGGCTGCCCTTGCGCCCGCAGAGCGCCTCAGTGTGAGCCGTCGCACGCCGCCGTCGCCATGCTCGCCCCCGTCCTCAACCGTCTGGCCGCCCGCGCCGTCAGGCCCACCCTCCAGCAGACCCGCGGAGTGGCCGCCTACGGCGATATCGTCGCCGGACCACCCCAGAACCGCATCTCGAGAGCTGTAAGTCCTAGAGAGCACACGTCACGTCATGAAAAAGGGGGCGAGCTGGGCTTTGTATCGATGTGTCGGGGACCCATTTAACATAGAGAAAACCCTGGATGAGTGCTCCGAGATGCAAAGAGATTGAAGAAAATTTGCTCGGTTTGTGAAATGTATCCCTCTGCCCGTAACAGGAGCAGGCTGTCCACGCCGCATTCATCTTCCTGGGCGTCATGGGCTACCCCTTCCTTGCCATGTTCACCGTCGCCGGACACAAACGGGCCGAGTTTGCCGAGATGGAGATCCCAGAGAACTGGGAAGCGTGGCGGGAGGCGCAGAAGAACAAGAAGTGAAGTGTTTTCGACTCGGCGATAGCCAGTGATGTGATAAATATACATATTTATTATTT
>NW_026267209.1:1098605-1100092 GCF_000697945.3 Frankliniella occidentalis | reverse complement strand
CGATTTTACCTTATGCTCTCTCTTAAGTTTTTCAAATGTCATTCCATTCCCGTATCGGAGACGTTTTGTTTTCTCGTGAATAAACCTTGAGCTGACATTGCCTTCTGGCGCATAGAGCTTACATAACGCGTTCCCATCACAACACTCGCTCCCCAGCAAGCTACCCGCCTTACTGCCCTGAGCCTGGGCCGCCCCCACGGCCCGAGACGGCTGCCGCCTGCTTGCGGCCACCAGAGATTCTGTTCTCTCTGGCGGCCACCCCCGCCGCCGCCACTCGACCCGTTGGTCTCTGCCCGGCCATGGCTCGGCCCGGCCTGCAATTACCGCAAATGGCGGTCTCTGGCTCTGGCACGGCCACTGGGTGCTGGGACGGGCCCTAGCCCAGCCCTCGCAGGACCTGGGACTAGGCCTGGAGGCACATGCGGGGTGAACGACCAGGCCAGCAGGGAGGAGTCCGTTGTAGCAGGGTGCAGGGCGGACAGCCTCAACCTTTACCCGGCCACGCTGCCGCACGGCAGTCGGACGCGACGCGCTCGGGGCGAAGAGAGTATTTCTAGTCGGCCTCCACCACCGCCGCCGTCGCGACGCGTCTATTCTTTGGCGCACCAAGCCCCTGCGGTGAGACCGGGGGAGAGGAGGAGGGGGGGGTCGTCTTGGCACGGTTACACTGCTAAACGTCCCGACGCGATCGCGACTCTGCGGACCACTGCCTCCGCCAGTCCCCACCCCCTCCCCCTCCACTCTCAGCCGCCGGCCCCGCGGGCCCGGTCCGGCTAGGCACGTACGTGTACGCCTGCGGCCGAGGGGGTAGGCAGCACGCCGTACACGCGTGCTCGACGGGACCGTCTGCTGGTGCCACAGGGTGATGGAGGGCGAGAGAGCGTTGGCGAGAGAGAGAGAGAGAATGAGAGAGCCTTGCAAGGCGCAGGACAGTGAGGAATGGCGTCACGTCACGCTACGCACCCACGGCGTTTTGGCGCAAAACGGCGCCTGTCTACATACCGCGAGGCGCTGACAGCGGGACAAAAGATCCGAGGGTGGGGAGGGGGGGTGGGGGGAATCACCCTGGACCCGGCAGCGTGACGGCCACCACGACGTGCTGCCAGCATCATCTCCTTGAATAGCTTGGTTATAGTCGGGCGTCGAGGGTTTGAAAGGCTTTCAGCAAACGACAGCCAAGGGGAAGGGGGTGACGGTGTGCCATGTGGCGACGCAGCGAGGTGGAATTCGTCAGTTTCCCCCCACTCCTCCCCCTCCTCATGACCTCAGGGAGGGTTAGACCCGGCGCCGTACGTGGAGGAAGGAGAAGGGGAAGGCATGCAGTCTACTGTACCTGCGACCCCCGCTCCCACCCCTCTTCAACACCCCTTGCCACCCCTAGCCAGACGATGGACAGCAAGCTTCCCCGGTTCTGGTCGATAAATAATCATCGATTCCCGAGACAGGTCGTGCCAAGTGTCAGCAATAAAGGCCCTCAGTTGCCCCCC
>NW_026267209.1:1092853-1093855 GCF_000697945.3 Frankliniella occidentalis | reverse complement strand
ACCCCCGCCCCTGTCTCACTTAGGCCCGGACCTGGGGTCCGTTGGTGCTCAGGGGGAGGGGGAGTCGTTGACCCAGGTACGCGGCGGCGCCATGTGGCCGCCGCCATGAGGGACATGGGGACGGGGAGGGGCACGGCCCGGCGCCGTGCATGGCAGGTCAAACTCCACTGGGAAGCATCGCAGCTGGCGCGACTTTGACCCATAAAAACCCCTTTTCTTCGCTCTCGTGTGTTTTATGGATGACGTCTGCTGTCCGTGGGACGGAACGGCGACGGCACGGCGCGACCGTCGCCATCCCCGTCGTCGCGTCTGGTCTGCCTACCTGACTCGCTGGCGCGGCCGCCGAGGCACGCGGTCGGAGGAGGAGGCAATGGTCTCACGCGGCAGGAGGCCCCGGAGAGCGCTCCGGAGGCATCGGCCCACCCTCGGACCCCCGCAGCCGCAGCTTGCGAGGTTTGTTGTGGGGCTTGCACAGCACTGGAACAGAGAGCAGGCGGTAATATGGTGCTTAAGGTACCATGACAACAAAAAGAGTTGAACCTCTTCTGCTTGGAATATCGACATCAGAGGGGTTCAATTCTTTCTGTGGTGATAGCACGGGGCGCAGGTCTGCCGGTGCCTACGACGGTCCAAAGTCGCTTGATGGTCGACATTTACCGTCTGGCCTTTCACTTGAATGGCCCGGTGGAAGGGGGAAGGGGGAGGGAAGGGGGCGACCCACCCGGCGAAAGGGGAAGTGGTAGGGGTCGGCTACCTGGAGAAAGTGAGAGGTTATTCATTACCGAGCGTGCTGCTGGTTGTGAGGGGAGTTCAATGAATGTCACGCTGCAAGTGGTCAGCTTTATTTGACCGCACGCACGCACGCACTCACCACCGCAGGTGGTGTGCGTCGCGGACAGCTTGGACCCGCCGTACACCGCCGAGTGATACCGGTCGATGCAAGGCCAAGAAATCAATGTCGGTTTCCGTTGCGCCTAGCGGGGCGGGCGGGCGGCTCGGGGG
>NW_026267209.1:1089283-1091518 GCF_000697945.3 Frankliniella occidentalis | reverse complement strand
CCTACGATGTGGGTCATGTCTGCCTACCCTCGGGCCGAAGGACGGAGGGGGGAGGCGAGGGGGCCGGTGTCCAGGGTATCTTCCTTTCCCTCCCTTTCGGACGGGTTCAAACGCCGCTTATGAAACCGTCTGAGCCGAGTGCGTGGACAGGAGTGGGGAGCAATACAATCTGCAAATATTCCACACACACACAAAAATCAGTTTTAAAATACTTGAATAATTTTCTTGCCAACTTTCACCGGTCGCTCTCCTTCTGCCTCGCACGTTGTGTCAGAATTCTAGCGGCGGGCCGCAGATCAGGACAGATCTGGGCCACCGCAGCAGGACAGACCTGGACCTCCCGCGCCTCGCCTCCACATTACAATTAGCGCCCTTGATCAAGGCGAAGTCCCGTCCGACGTAATTGGGTAATTGGCGGGGGTCTGGAGCCGCTTGGCGGGGGTCTGGTGGGCGTCGCGACGCGGCGGCCGCGGCCAGGCAGGCCCTGCACGAGCTGCTGGAGCCAGCTCAACCGGGCGCTGCCGCAGGGAAGTACCGCCGCGCGCGCGCGCGCGCAAGCAAGCAACTAAACCATATACGCAATGCTTAATTGCATCTCTGAATAGCTGCAAGTTCCATCTTACGTTCAGCAAGGATTAGGAACACTAGGTTTCATAAAGTCCACCAACGTCCTCTTGTAGAAAAACAACAACTCAGTGACTCCGTTTTAACGGCGGCGTCGTCACATATTTTTTTGCTTCGACTTCTCGAGATGGGCTTTTTAAACCCACTCGTCTCGCATCGTGCAGCAGTGCAGGCGGGCCAGCCGCTTCTTTGACTTGTCGCGCCGCGCCCGCAGGGCCTGGCCTGCAATGCAATGCCCCTCTTCGACCCCCCCCCCCTTTCCTTTCCCGCTCCCACTCGACGTAAACAAAGCAGTGTGCTCGGTCCAGCGCGGGCTTCTGCGACACTGCTGTGCCCACGTGCTCGCGGTGCCTTCCTGGAGGGGTTGGACTCACCTGCTAGGTGTTCCTGGACGCCCAGCTGCAGCGGGGCCTCACATAGTCGAGGGCCAGCGTCGTGCTCCGCAGCGTCGTGCTCCGGCGGGAGCTCCCCGTCACGTCGCGTTTGGCGGCGCGCGCGGTTCAGTTCGGCGCGGCGCTGGCGCGGCGCGGGGCGCGGGCCGACACGGACGCGGCGGGTCGAAAACTGAGCGGCCGGGGCCGGGCGCGGGCGGTGGGCGCTGTGGGCCCTGCGGCCTGGGGCGGCGGCGGGGCGGGCTGGGGCGGAGCAGCGCGGAGCACGGCTCTCCTCTCCAGGCAACAGCGCCCCGGCCCGGTCCGGCCATGCCTCCCCGCTGCTACAGCCCGGCGCCAGTAACCTGCGGTGGCGCCACGGGGGTGGGGGTGCGCAGCGCGGCGCGGAGCAGCGCAGCCCCGGCACAGGTTAGGCGTCGCGGGGCGTCCAGGACCACCCCGCGGCGGCTGCGGGGGATGCGCGCGCACGCGCCCTGCCGTCGCGTCGCCCCGCCAGGACAAAAGCACGTTGCCGTCGTGGCTATATGGCTTGGCGCGGTCTGTTCTTTGGTGTGTGTTAAGACTTTTGTGATGTGGTCGTAGTGGCCAAAATCCTACCATTGTACCGGTAGCCGGGGATATAGGGGTTTAACATAATGAAATCAAAAGAACGAAAACCAAAATTGAAGTTCGCATGTATATATTAGTAGACAATATATCATTGTGCTCATTTATCAAAGATAAATGAGCCACTCAATTTTCAAAAAAAGGTTTCATGCGGACAGCTATGTAAAGTAGCGATGGATATGACATTACAGTATGTACAAAAGTAAAGTACAGTTATATTACAGGTGTTGTGGGACAAACATCAAGAACCAGTGAACTGCACTCTGAGCACATTCTGAAACACACATCCTCATTTTATACAACTTGAGCCTTAAAAATGATAAAAGAAAATAATAAAATTTGAAACCAAAATTGTAACTGTGCAAGTAGACATTGACATTGGATTTTGATGAAACAATGCCAATGAACTTGCTCCACAACCAACTATCATGTCATTTCATACACTGTCTTTATTTTTAGGGTATTTAATTATTTTCCTAACATGAAAACATTATAACATCAGGACAGAAAAACCTTGTGGAATAACACGGAATATGCCTCTATGCGTAACTCTTGAATGTTGCTATGTTACAAACTAAACAGTATATACAAAACATACATCGTCATATATATT
>NW_026267209.1:1087324-1089043 GCF_000697945.3 Frankliniella occidentalis | reverse complement strand
CTCACTTCCACAAAACATTAAGAAGATAACAGCAAAATTGCGTCCCACAGCAAGGCAGTACTGAGTTTAGATTTCCCATAAATTAGTACAAATTTTGATTGCACTGCAGCTGCTAGGACAAGAGAGCAATTTATCAGTGATTATTCGCAGGATTTTAGGGCCCACTAACAACCTTAGGATATTAAAGAACACTGTAAATTTATAAATTTAGGGTAAGGTAATTGTTGTCACTAGAAAATGAATGGTAGTCAATCACATTTATCAAAATTTAAAATATCAACAGCAATACTATTAATTTTAAAACAATCTTACTTTGAAGTCTAGCGTAGTAGTGCTGTACAACACTTCTGTTGGGAAACAAAGTTTTAAAGGGGCAAAGGAGCATTCAAAACTTTGATCATCTCTTAAGAAAAGTAAGGTTGCTGCTAAAATTAATACTTAAGTAAGGTTGAAGCAATTTGATCTGCAAGTATATCCACATCAGAAGGACATTTGATTCATTCTTGTCAATTAATGATTATTAGAATTTGCTTAAGTATGATAATAATCAACTACAAGGAAATGTCACTGTTTGCATGGAACCTGTGTATAGTGGGGGAGGACTACAATAACACTAAAGTGAAAACATAGTGCAAAGTAAGAAGAAATATTCTGTCACTTTCCACTAGGTTCCAGTCACACACACAAGCACCAAACACATATTTATGACAAACAGTGACATTTGCATAAAAACAAAAAAAACAACATGAGAAAAAAAGAAACAATTTTCAAGTCAGATCCAGTAAAGAAAATCTGTACACGATCCGTTGCAACAATAGTTTTATAAAGACCACAAACACAAGGTAGACTTATAACACAGAAAATATATCAGGGATATTGTGAAATTTGAGTGTTCACATGTTATCGTCAAGTACTTAAGGTGCAAGGTTTGAGATACAACCAGAGTCCACAACAAAGGTGTGTCACACTAACCAGAAATTCAGTACGGAGATGTGTTAAACATTAACTAGAAACTCCCATTCATCACACAACTAAAATCAAAGTAAAACAAACAAACATGTAAAGCTAGTTTATCTACATATGCTTGTACTGTCTTCAACTTTCACCATCACCATGCCAGACACTGTAGAGAGAAATAGAGAGTGAGCTCACAAGCCTTTGAAACATCCAATCCCACACCTGGGTTTTAGGAGACACATTCATGAATTTCATTCAAAGGGAGGTGAGCCCATGAGATTTTAGCATGGATGACAGAAACTCATCTGAAGAAATCACATTCAACTGCACATTGTTATAACTAATTTCAATAAATGAGGTTAAAAGCTCAACCCCTTTAATTTTGCTAATAGCTACAGAAGCCAAAGGGTGATAATTCCTAATGCAAGAACAACCGCTACTATTACTTAACAACAGGCATTAAAAGTTACAACAATGTAAGTATAGCAATGGGGCTTCGGCTACAGCAATACTACAAGAGATATAAATCCTCAACAAACTTTTGTAACTAGGTTGGCATTCTCTGCAACCGCAGATGTCAACTAAATGCAAAGACTCAAAGTCAAACAGTGGATGCGAAGCCTTAAGCAGCAAATCTCAACTTCCAACACGAGATTCGGGGCCCACAAAACAAGGTTAAGAAAGATTACTGAAGTAAATTGACTAAACCCATATATTCATGCCACCTGGCCTCTAAAGAGCTGGCTATGGTAACGGCAATAG
>NW_026267209.1:1061818-1087164 GCF_000697945.3 Frankliniella occidentalis | reverse complement strand
AATAATTACAATAAATACATAATTTGCACATTTCCATCAATACACTTCTGCAACACTTTAATATGAAAAAAGTGGGAGAATTAGGTGTTTTCCAAAATATACACAGCACTGTATATCATCATTAACAATCACAACACTGGTATTCAAATAACTATGAATGGAGTTCATCACAAAGCAACAATTAAGTTAACACTTTTCCTTAAATCATACAAAACTCATCAGCAATCACAAAAATATGCAGTCCAAACGCAATGCTGCTAAACTCCAACTGTTTAAGGAACAAAGGATTTTAACCAAATACAGCGGTTAATATCTAAATTATAAAATCATGTCAAGTACAGAACACCCTGTACCACAATTATTTCTTAAAAAAGTAACAAAACTGGGAAGTTAATATAGAATCACGACCGCAACATACCATGACTAAACGCATAGCCACTGGCAATAAGGTGCATTTGTCAATCTAACAAGTTCATCTATTTCCCTATATAATAAACGTTATATAGACAAATAAATACTATCACTGTAGGAACTGATGGCTGTAAAAGGTTCCCCCGCTAGGGCTAGGCCTCGGCCCTTAGCGGACGAACTGGTAACGGCGGGGGCGACTACCACGGCCTCCACCACGGCCTCGCCCGCCGCCGGGCTGTCCTCATGGCCGGCCGAATTGTTGGTAGTAGAAGCCGGAGTTGGACCGCACGGAGGGCCGACCTGAGGGAAGCGGCATGGGCCCCGGGCCCGTCCCCGGAGGGGGTGGCTGCGGCATCAGATGTGCTGGAGGAGGTGGGTTGGCCCCCGGAGGCGTCGTGTACGGCTGAGACGAGGGGGGCAGCCCAGGGGGAGGAGGAGGGGGGAGAGGCCCCTTCTTCTTGCCAAGAGACGGGATGGGATTGGACATCATCACGTCCTTATCCTTCTCCTTGTCTTTGAAGTCCTTTGCAGGGATCGGGGCAATAGTGGGGATTGCAGAAGCAACAACAGCAGCAGCAGCAGGCGTGGGAGCCGGTGTGGGAGTCAGAACCGGTGCTACTGCAGGTGCTACGGCCGGCGCTACGGCCGGCGCTACAGCAGGCGCGAGAACAGGCATCCCAGAAGGGGTGAGAATGGGCGCCGCCGAGGGCGCGAGAGTGGGCGCCGCAGAAGGCACGAGAACTGGCGCCCCCGAGGGCGCGAGAACTGGCGCCGCCGAGGGCGCGAGAACGGGCGCCCCAGGAGGCGCGAGAATAGGTGCCCCAGAAGGCAAGAGAACAGGAGCAGTTCCCAGAGCGGTAACTGGGGTAGAGACGGGAACCGCAGGCTGAATACCGGCAGAGTCCACAATGCCTCCAGCAGCACCCAGAAGCGCTAAAAATGGAACAAAATGTAAGAACATAAAACAATCATGCTGGATCGGGTACAATCATCAGTATCTATAACTTCGGACTTGCGCCCTGAAGTCGGACATTGTGCTGTATTTCACAATCATCGCCTATAAATCTATAATGCGGTTTGAAAACTCACCCAGCTTACGGACACGTTCTGCCTCTTCTGCTTCATCATTAACAAACAAGCCAAATTCTCTTCTAAGCCTTTCTGTCAAATTCTCTCTTTGACGTTCCACAAGTGTGGGCGCAGAGCTCCAGGATGAACCGACTAAAATTGGGGGAAAAAAAACAATTTTGTGAGATATGATTTAACATTACTCATGATTATCGCATTCAAGGCATAAATGCTTTTGCAACATACCTTTCTTATCGTCTCCTTCTCCATCCTTGGCTAGTGCATTGGGATCAATATTTAATCCAGAGATGCTGCCACCCACAATGCTTGGAATAGCAGACCCTGTAGTGGAAGATGCACCACTTGTGGCAAATGCTCCCACTTTTGCAGCACGCATATCAAGCTGACGAATTTTGTTCATGATTGGGGCAGAACTTGATTCATCATCTGAAGACAAACTACTGCTACTACTAGTACTGCTACTTCTGGATCGGCTGACAGGCTTGACATTGTTAAAGGTGGATGGTTCAAGAGTGGGTGAAGATTCCACTTTAAGTGTTGCAGTGTCTGTACTAGTACGCTGCTTCCTTTGGCGATATTCAGATATTGAAAGCTGAGGAGATAGATATAAAAAATAAGGATAAATAGATAGATATAAAGAGAAAAGTAAGCGAAACTTGAAAGAAAAAGTTGACAGCAAATTACCTTGCGCTTGATTGCTGGTGGTTCAGGGGGTTGAGGTGCTGGTGGAGGAGCCACATATCGAGCTACAGGGGGAGTGGCGACAGGAGCAAGGGCAGGGATTGGGGTGAAGGCATTTATGAGGCCTTGGGGGGGCACACCAGGGCGCGAGACAGGCATCACCGAGGGTTTCAGTGAATTCTCTCTAGGTCTCCGCGGATCTGTAGGAGGACCCTGAATACTGGCACTCAGAAGAGGAACAGGAGGAGCAAGAGTGGGGATATGAACTGGGATTTCGGGTTCAGGAAAATGTTGAGGTGGTTTAGGGGGGAACCTTATGCTCTCGTCCACCTCAGACTCTCCACCCATAAACTCTTGTAAAGGCGGCACACTCACCGCCGGCAATGGTACATCCTCAAAAGCTGTCAGAGGGTGTTTAACCGGGGGAATATCAACATCTTCAGCTGATTGAGAACCTTCATCAGGACTACTCATCTAGAAAGAAAAAGAAAAAAAAGTAAAATAAGTTATGGAATGAATTTTCAGAGCTAAACATCAGGTATTGATTTGCCAAAGCTTACTTCATTATCTGCATTTTCATTAGCAGGAGTAGGGCCATCTAAAGTATCTTCATCTGGAGTTGGCTGATCTGACTCAAAGTCATTAATGACAGGAGAATCTGCTGACATTGATTCACGAGCAAGTCTTCGCTTCTTTAGTGGTGTGACACATTCTATTGTTTCACCAAGTCCTGCTTTACCATTGGGTGAATCAGCATGGTCTTCACTAATAGCTTGACGCAACCATCTTTTTTTGGCAAACCCAGCAGAGCCAGACCCTGAATTGATCATATTGTTATTTACACCCTCGGGTGAAAGTGGTTTCATATAGGGAAGTGCAGCTTTCCCTGGCTCAGGTGTTGAAGCCCCATCTGGTGTCTTGAACCATGATGTCAACAGACCCTGTAACATGACATGAAATAAACATGAGTTACAGAACAAAAAATCATGATTCAGAGTCATTGAACAGAACACCAAAAATCATTGGTAGAAGGTAAGTGTGCTCACCTTCTTTGTTTTGGGGAATTTAAAACCAGGGGCAAGAGGTCCAACAGCAGCAGCGACTAGAAGACATGCAGATGATAAAGGTGTGGGTGGTGTTGAGCCTTGAGATGAACAGCTTCCAGCATCCTGAAGGAATTAAGAAAAAAATTGTTATAAATACCATGAAACTAAAATAAACAGCATTTATGATAGGAAAGCAGCAGTCACTCACCTTATCAAAATTGGGAGGAGGAGTTTTGTTATTAACATCTTGGAAGATAGATTGAGGAGACTGGGTCTCCTCATCAGAAGATACATCATCTGCATCTGGCTCCACATCTTGATCCTGGTCCATATCATTGTCTTGTTCTTGATCAGGATCTGGTTCAACATCTCTACCTGATCCCCTTAACAATCTAGTACGTCTCTGCAATCTTGTACTAGCTTGTGGTATCTCCTTCTGCTGTGTACTAGCAGACCGCCCCCTCCCCTTCCGCCTGAGACACAAAGATTTTGAAAGTCAATATTTAAGTTTAAACAAATAAAGAACAGAAGATCACGTGACACTTACTTTCTTCTTCTAGCCTTATCAACTGTTGGTACTTCTTTACGCTGAGCTGCAGTGGGTACATCCTGTTCCTCACTCTTTTCACCAGACTTCTGTCTTTGTTGACGAACTTGAGCTTCCTGTTTCTTTTGAGCTAATTTTTCCATTCGTTCAAAAGCTTTCATGATAGCCTCCATTTTTCTTTCCTCACGAGTCTAAATCAAAGATAACAATATAAAGATAAAATAACCCCAAGAAAAATATAGAAAAACATACATAGATAAAATAAACAAAGTAATACTGACCAGTGCCCTATTTTTATTTTTGTCAACAGGTTCACTTTTGACTACTACGCTCTTTGGCTCTGGCTCTGATTCACTCTTGCCACGCCTTTCTCTGACTGGCTTTTCATCATCTTTGCGTTCTTTTTCCTTCTCTCTCTCCCTTTCTCTCTCTTTTTCCTTTTCTTTTTCTTTCTCCTTTTCTTTCTCTTTCTCCTTCTCTTTGAGTCTTCGTGAACCTGGTGTTGAATCAGGTAAAGCTTCAGGCTGAGGTCTATTTACAGTAGAACTTCTCCTGGCCATTGTGTTGCGAGTTGTAGGAGGAGTGGGAGGCGGAGATGGTGAGCTTTCAACTTTCTCAACTTTAAGAGGTTTACTTTCAAACTTTTCAGGTTTATCTTTTTCAGAACTGCTCACTTCATCATCACTGGGTTCAACTTTTACTTCCTCTTTCACACTTGTTTCTTCTTTTACTTTAAGGGGTACAGGTGAACAAGGTGGAGAGAGACGCCTTTTCTTTTCAGGAACAGGAGAATGAGGGGGTGACCCAATGGGAGCTGGTGCTACAGGTGTTGGCATTGGTACCGGAGATAAAGCATCAACCGGACTTGTAGGTGTTCGTCCAGTTGGGCTTGGTAAATCTCTGCAAAAGCTTGAAGAAACAGTTCGTCTCCTTCCCCTCCGGCGCCTTGTTGATCTGGAAAATTGTAATGGTCTTGTAAAGAATGTTTTGCAAACATTAAGGACTAGAAGTTTAAGAATTGAAAGTTTTACTCACTCTTCAGGGGTGCCATTTTTACGGGTGAGGTTAGAACTATTTTGAGCAGCAATTTGTGATTGAGCTGAACATTCTTTTGGATTCCCACAACAGCAAGGAAGATTGGCCCCCTCTTGATGGCGAATAGTGATTTCAGAATTCTTTTCTAAGGTACATATCGTCACCAAGAACAGGTGGAGAGTACCCTTTTCCACACAATGTCGGACCTGTTACAAGAGAAAAAATAAATGTAAACTTCATATCTTATAAAGAGTAGTGGTCAACAGAAAAACAAGTTACTCACCTCACTGTTTGGTTTACATGATCTTCTCACAAATCGAGCATCATTACCATAAGTACGGCAATCAACACACACTTCAGTGGCTTCACGAAGAGCAGGCAGCGGCAGACGGTGGAAAAACAAGAAAGGACCAGGAAGTGGAGTATTTCTGGAACTGAGTGCTCGATGCTGTTGTGAGAGCATGTACTTGCCCCGCAGTTCAATAATTGGTTGATTAGCAGTTAGAGTACATGTTGTAACCAGTATCTTTGTCCCATTAGGGAGCATTGTTAATCTACATTTGGCTACACCAGAAGAGCCTGAGAGAAGGTGAGAGGGTACTTTCAGTTCTGAATGAACTCCATTCACCCTAATGCTTTGAATGCGTGCTCGCAACTCGGGTGAGTAATGGTTTGTAACTGCTTCTTCATAATTATCAATCCACTGGCGAAGTGATTGAATTGGTGGAGACTTTTCCCATGTGTCTGGGCTCTTATCTTCATCTCCACACTTACTCTGCTGAAATTGAAACAACCAAGTTAAGAAGCTAATAGGGGAGTTTAAGGGGAAAGAAATAATCCAGTGAACTTAAATTACCTTTCTCCGACGAGGAGCTCTTTTGTTCTCTGTAGACTTTTTACGAGGAGTCGGCTGCCTTCTTGGATTAGGGGTGGCTAGGGATGGCACCATATCTCTACCTGAATCTCTTCTTTGACGATAACCAGGGTTCCCCACAGGTTGTTTTCTCATAGTTTCATTTTTTCTTCTACCAGCAGGTCCAGATCCTGGGCCTGGACCTGGCCCTGGTCCACCTAGTCCACCTGGTCCACCTCTCTTCTTTACAACTCCAGGAGCAACTATAGCTGTAAGATTCAATTACAAGAAAATAAAATAAGCGACAAGAAATTATGAAGTTGATACGTCATATTTAAAACAAACAAAAAAACGTTAACTTACTTAGAGGCTCTGAATCAGTTGATGAAGTAGAGGAGTCACTAGAGGTATCATTATGGAAAAATTCTTCTCTTTTGCGGCACTGAATATTTCGTGCACGCATCTTATCTACGCGCCTTGGTTGACATCTTTCACACATGTACTCATCAGGAATATTCATTCGGTCAATTCCCATACAGTCAACATGTTGCCAAACCCTAAATTCAAATGAACAGGCAAACAAAATTACTCAGTAAGCTGCGCCTTTGACGAAAAAAAAAAAATAACTTCAGTAAATAATATGAGGTTTTTGACTTACGAGCACTTGTCACAACAAATCATGTATCCATCATCATGTTCAAAATCGCTGAAAAAAAAATGTTGGAATGAGAATTCAAGTTAAGTTTGTTCTAACCTGAATAATAAAACCCATTTGACCAGATAAACCTTTTTAATAAAAAAAAGGGATACTTACCAGATACACCGAGTTACACTGTCATCTTCCCCTTCGGCTTCAGGAGCAGTTTCAGTTTCCTCGCCCTCAGGTTCTATCTCTCTACCTGCATCACTGCTGATATCACTTCCCGCATCATCAAGATTAAGATTCGTTGGCCGGGTAGGGTGAGTTGCCTGTGGCCCACCATGAGGACTATGGAGGCTATGCACAGATTGCCGTGATGCAAGGAGGCTTGGATCTGGATAGAATAGATTAGATTAGATTAGGAAAACAAGCCCACCAAAATAGAAAATCTGTTTCATAAAGAAACTTGGTAACCTACTTTGCTGGGTGTGAGGGGTGAGCTGAGCATGGTGTAATGGATGGTGCTGAATGGTGGGTTCACTATTCAGAGAAGATGGACTGGCACTTGAGGGGGCCCCATTAACTTTTGGTCCTGCAGTGTGGTGATGAGCAGGTGACAAAGGGGGCGATGCAGGAGGAAGAGCCACGTAGTTGTGCTCCTGCAAAACATACTGCAGAGGATAGATAGATTAGTCTCCAGTTTAATAACAATTTGGCATAAAGAATATAGATTAAAAAACAACAGAAGGCTTTACCTGGTACATAAGAGGTATCTGCGATTGAAGTGACTTTTTCTCTTCATTTGCAGGTGATTGTAACTTTTCCAGTGGAGCTTCCTTCATAAGCTCAGAACTAAGAACAAAATAATTAAAATTCAATAAAAGAGGAAACAAAAACTTCACATGGTATAAAAGCAATGGAAAGAGACAATACCTCAGTTTAGTATTTGCTGTTGCTGGAACAATAACTTTTCTTGTCTGAAGCTCCATAAATGGTGATGGCTTTTGTATAGTCGCTGAGCTCTGGCTCTTCTGAACAACTGACACTTGAGCATGCTGAGTGCTAGTAATCACTCTGTGATGCTGGGAATGAATTTTGAAAGCTCCACCAGCAACATTAGCATTCACGGCTGGAACAGTTCTGACTGTTCCTGAATGCCCAACAGCCGTCACAAGTGTGCGGTGTTGACCTGACATTGTTCCAACATTTGAAGCATTAGATGTGATTGCTCCCAGCGTTGCGGATTGAGCAGCAATCCTACTATCTCTATATGAAACGTTGCGTCCACCAGAACCTGCAAACAAATGAAAAAGGAATATTAAATACCTGCTTCACATATACTTTCCTGATTTGAAAGTGGTATAGCACAGCCAAACACAAACCTGAGGCACTGGTCATATTAGATCCAGGCTTGGACACAACAGTGGTGCCCAATTGGACTATGAGACTCATCCCTTCATCAGATTGTGAACCAACATTGCCACGCCGTACAGTCCCACCAGGAGACTGGATAATGGTTGCTGATGTTGCCTGTCCTACCATAAGGCTGTTGACTGCTCCAGCTCCACTGAATCAAACAAAATCATTTCAAATGTAATATTTTGTTAAAGATGTGGTAAAGATCTGACAAACATTTTTTTTTTTGTAACTGGGTAAATGACATACCATTGTATGTTGAAAGGCGCGCGCAGCACCCTATGGGGTGGGCCTGGGGGCAGGGGGGCCGTGCGGGGCGAGCTTCCCCCCCCAGAGGGGCCTGTGGGGCCCGGGCCCGCGCCCCCGAGCTTGATCACTGATGGCACCGACGTCTTGGCGGCCTGTCACTACTTCGTCTGGGCCAGGCCAGGCCTTCAAGCGCTGTCCGCGCACAGCACTAACGTTGTACTCCCAAACCCTCCCTCAAGGAGAACCATTGGCAATCACATTGCAACGACCTGGAACAGAGTGCACACCCCCACATTAGTACACGGTACGGAAGGCGAGAGGTAGCTAGTTGAACGACATCTAATAGAAACTGCTCGCTGTCACCTAATTGAATAAAACAAGAAAACTGTGCGAATGCACTGGAGATGGTTTCTAAGTTCGCTCCTCTAGCTTCATCCTGCTTCCAGTGGCCATGATGGGCAGTGTTGTGTTCAGGCATGTCCGGCTCGTTCGTAAAGAAGTGCGACTGGAAGGAAGGCAACTTGACATGTGTAGGCCCATCTCTTCATCATTCATGCGATCTCGTCTGACCGTGCCCGCTCGCTCGGTGCCCTCCCCAACCGCCGTCACACCACGCGACACCCATCATGATTGAGCTTTAAATTTTATTCCTTCGCCTTGGCGGTCTGCATGAGTAATCCTGCCCTCCCCGGGAGGCCCAGGCCGGAGGCCCGCTAGGCTGCTCTAGCCGCTCCACGGCCGTCACGCCAGTCCCGTCGTGCTCCGCACGTTGACGTTGAGCTAGGTCAGGGTGCTGCGCCGTGCAGCGCCGCACCAAGCCCGTTCCGCGAGCCAGCACGCCGCGGATGCCGCGCGCGGCCTGGTGGGGCACGACCGCCAGGCGAGGGGAGGGGCAGCTGCAGCTGCAGCCGCGTCAGCCAGCTGCAAACAGTGCAGAAGGGGGTGGGGGGCTGCGCCAGTGAGTCGCGGGAGGAGCACCTCCCCCCCTCCGGCTCTGCTCGGGGTCAGCGTCCTGGCTCGCCGGTGTCCTACTTCGTCGTCAATGCGCCCCGCGCCGCCCCCCAGTCCACACCGCACGGGCCCAACGCGCCCGAGGTGGAGCTGGGCCCGAGCTGGTCGCGCTCACGGGGCGGGCCGAAGCAGCCGAAACGAAAAGTGAAATAAATAAATAAAAATACTCTCATGAATTTACATGGCAAGTGTGGCCACGGGACGGACAAGGGAGAGGGGGGGATGAGGCGGTGCACACGAAGGCGGGAAAAGGAATTCCCTATGCAACGTTGCAAACGACAGGACTCCAAGCGTTGTGTGACGTAACGCCCCGCAGGGTGGCCCGGGAGGTCAGCGCCGGCCGTGTCGTCCTGTCGCCCAAACAGCAGACAGGGGAAGGAGGCTTCATCCTCTCTCTGTCCCCCTCACCCCCTTTCCGCCGGCCAGTGCCAGTACCCTTTCCTCCCTCTCTCCCTCTATGCGGGCCGGGCCGAGCCGCGCTGGCCGGGCTCTCGCTCTCGAACTAGACGCTTGGCAACAGCGCCGCGACGCGCGCGCGCTCGCGCTGCCGGCAGGGAAGGCACAAGCCGGCAGGAGCAGCAGCAGCTAGGCCCTGGCCTGCAGCCGCCGGTGCAGCGATTTAGTTTGGCGCAGTCTTTAATTATCACCTTGTCTCGCCTCACTCCGTCTGGCCAAAGCCGCCAGCACACGACCTGCCTCAACGCCGCAGATAGCACGGCCGTCACACACGTCAAGAGAAAACGTGCTCTACGCCGCGAGAAGCTGAAGGCCGCCGGGCCGAGGACCCGGGGCACGACACCCGGGTGGGAGGGGGGACCACCAGCGCCAGGATCCCTCGACCTGGCCTGGCAGGCCGTATCGTGCGTGGAGTTGGCACCGGTTTGGCCGCCTCCCCCAGCGCGTTGTCGCAAAAGTTACGCGACCAGAAGAGCAGGAAAGTCTGGCCGTGCAATCGCAAGTGCATCCGGCGGCGGCGTTCCTTGACCGGCCGCGCCGTGCCCGTGCCTTGTCGCGCAGGGGGGAACTTGTGGACTCCCCAGGTGCGCGGGCCACATGAGTGCAGCCACCATTCACAAAGGCAAATGGCACATTTGCATACGGGCCGCAACCCCCAGAGCCGGTCCAGGCTGGTCGGGGTTGCGAGTCCTGGGCAGGGAGGGTTGGGGTAGGGCCGCGGGCCCAGGCTGCCACTCCCGCCCGCCCCACCCCACCCCGCCACGGCCTCGGGGCGCGGTGCATGTCCTGGAACGGGTCCAAAACTGCAGGACCAATTGAACGGCAAATGACAGCCTCGTCTCATTGCGTCGGCCAACGTCAACCGGACGGTCGTGCTGGCGTGCGGACGGGGCGGGGCCGGGGGCCAGGAGGTGGCGTGTTCTGGAAGTCTTCGCCCTGCTTCAGCCCCGACAACAAGCCCAGCACCCAGCATCCCTTGGCGTTGGCACGGCAATGACGTCAGAGCCAGCCCGGCCGGGCCATCGAATCAATGAGCGCGCGCATGCGCACTCGGTCGGGCCCCCCGCGCACCCAACAAGCAGGGCAGAACCGAGCCGACGACGACCTTTCAAAGGTAGAGGAGGAATCGGCAAGAGAGGGGCGGGCGGGTCGGGACCAGGCTTGTATCTGTCGCTGGAGCACCATCGCCTCCCCAGCCCCCGAACGAGCCGGGGGGGCTCTCTGACCCCAATCCTCTTTAGCGCCACCCATACCCGGGCCGGAGGGGGGAATGGGGGGTGCGGGGGCTCCGCGCAGCGCTGGGCCCCGTACGGGGCCCCATCGGGCGAGCACACGGCCACAAGCCGCAACAAAGCCCACAAACGCATAATTGTGGCAAGCGAGAGAGAGAGACGGCTGACCTTCAGACCGAATCAACGCTCCATTAGAGCCGGGGCAGGAAAGTGAGGTTAGCGCGGGGCCGGGCCGTGGCGAGCCGCGCAAAGAGCAGGCCCGATCCGCCGCCCCGCGGCCTGGCCCACCGCGGCGGCACACGCCAGGCGGAAGGATACCCCACCACACGTGAGCCGCGCCGCCCGCCACTGTTCGCTTTGGGCGCCCCCGCCACGGCCGCCATTTTGTTTGTGAGCGCGGCGCAATACTCGATATGCTGCGCCGCGCGGTGTACGGGCGGGCGGCGAGGGGCCCAAGCCCGCCGGGCCGCGGGCCGCGTCCGAGCCGTGTTGTGCCCCGCACTGGCTCCCTCTCACTCCCAGCGACACACACACACACACACGGCCACCCCGGACGCAGCCACCCCCCTTCCCCGTCGTGGTGGTGGGGCCGCAACGCCCCCTCAAGCCTCGCCTCAGCCCAGGCAGAACGGAAGGCAAGGCAGGGAAGGGAAAGGGGTGTGGAGGGAAGGCACCAGCACAGAGGCTAGGCGACGAGGAAACGGCAGCGGGGAGAGAAGGGGAGAGAGAGGGACGACATGGCATTTGAAGCTGACGACGTGCGACCAAGACGATGATGGCGGTGGTGGTGGAGGAGGAGCAGTGGAGATCGATTGCCGCCGCCGCGCTCAAGAAGTCGAGGAGGGAAGAACTCCACTCGTAGCAGCCCTGGCAATAAGTGAAGTAGTGAAAGCCCCTGGCTGCCAATAACGGGGGCTGGTGCTCACCGTGTTTTTAGTTCAACAAGAAAAGAAAGTTAACAAAAAAAAATTGGCAACATATTGGCAGAAATAAAGCACAGTACAAAGAACAAGGGGCATGTCAACGTGCTATCAAAAATAAAGGGTGTGAAAATATATTGGCAGATATTACCAGTTATCGAAAGTACATTTATTTGGTCTACGACTACTATTCAAACCAATGAAATTAATACTAAGCTACTTGAGATATCGCAACAATCTCCTGTTTTTAAACTAATAAAACTTAATGGTTCAAGGAATTAAAAGCCACAAAAGCAGATATCATAATGTGAAACAGACAAGTAGTTTAAATCTTGATGCACATATGCTTCTCATATTTGGCAGTAAAAATAATATTTAGTAAGTCCAAACACAAAAATTCGAAAGGAGAATCTATACAAGTATTGGAAAAAAGGAAGAAAGACATGGTGCATAAAACTCACAAAAATAACTTGAGAGCTTTAAATTTCTGGTAGGTCACTCGAAACTTAACTTGCAAAATTTAATATGCATTGAACATAAAATGACCAGGACAAAATGAATGAAGTCTTTCAACAAGAAATAAATGTGTTTGTAACTTACAATTAAATACAAAGTCCACAGAAAGTTGCAAATCAACGACCACATACATTGGTCGTTTTCAAACAAGAATTTATTTTTACTCCAGTTTTAACATTACTCAAGATTTAAAAACATCGAAATACTAAACTACAAAATGACTACACACACCAAAAAACAAAAACAACACAAAACTGCATTTAAACTCTGATAATTAAGAAAATAAGACATTGAAACATGTGAATCAATAATTTCTTACGGAAAAATGGATTAGATTTTTATACCACTGGGGGGTCTATGAAAAGAAACTCTGGTCTAAAGTATTACTCAAATAAACTTCTGACCGCTCTCAGTTTTCTATAAAATTTGACCATAATTCAAATAACTTTCTTAAAATGTAAATCAGGCTCGAGCTATTCATTAGAATGCATCACCAAGCAGCGGATCACAACCAAATCAAATGAATCAGTTACAAATATGGTTAAGGAGAAAAATAAAGCCAAAAAGAGATGCTGAGGCAACACCACACAAGTTGTTCTAAGCAATGAAGTCCCTGACATAAGGCAATACTACTATGCAAAAGCTAACAAGCCCTAACCTAAATTTTACATGATCTGTGCCTACAGTATTTAAAATCTTCCTTGAGTGGGTTAGAATGAATTGGAGTGCAGAGTGACACCATGATGAAACTGACAACTTCACTGCAGGAATAAGGATGGCAACAACCATTCAAAGCCTAACCTAGAAGCCATTGAAAGGGTTTAGAAGACGAGTCTTCAGGCACTTTTCAGTTTCATGTTGTGGCCTACAGCAAATAAACCAAGGAAAACGTTGGCAGAACGACTACTGAAAACGATTTGTGTGCGTTTTTGAAGAATGTATCACATCTCTGCAGAGGAGCTTGATGTTTAGGCCCGGTTACAAACAATAAAGGGATACGGCTAGAAAGGATTAAACTACGTCTATGGCCAAAATGTTCAATGAGAACCTTCGAAAGTTGAAATTGAACTGAACAGTAGAAAGATAAATAAATAAACAACGCCAAACTGTTTAGAGGTTGAGACCCACTCGGTTCGAGCTTGGGCCTTCGTAGCTTTGGACTCAACTGAAACGCAACCTACAGACTAAATGATCAAAAAACAAAGTGCAGAAAGCCTTGCGATTCATTTTAATGCCAAAAGTTCTCGTCGGGACGTTTACTTACTTGAAACTGACAGCAAAGCATTCGTTGTCTCCTAACACTAATGTAAACACTACCATTTTTACGTCCTTTCAAGTGATTCGATCAGGTATTTTCATCTCCGTTAACAAATATTCACTCCATCGAAGATCTAAATCAACTTTTTGATCAAAATACACCACTAAATAGAGATGATTACCTTTGTCTTAACGCACAACGAAATTCCCACGAAAGACTATAACCAAAGATGGCAACTAAAGATGGCGGAATTTAAAAACAAGGAGTGTGTCCGAATTGAGCCACGGATCGAGCACAGACCGATCCGTGGTCGAGCGGTCGGTCGGTTGCCGGGCCGTGGCGAGCCGCTCCAAGCAGCCAGGCTTAGCCTGGACACCATATTCACATTGGGTTCACCACGATTCGAATTAGACATCTGAGCATCGGGGCGGGGGGATCCTTTCGTTCGGCTCGCATGTTGTTTAGTCAAAGTGTCAAATCAACCCAATCGTAGCTGTGAAGTGGTCGTGTCTAAAAAACTAGTTTGACGGTGTATCTGCACTCCAGTTTGCGAGATGGCTAGCGGCGTTGTGGAAGCGTGTAAGTACAAATTTCTGTAAAGGTCTACGCCTGTATTTGTGATCAGTCTGAACTATAAATAATGTGCATTGTAGGGGATGACGACGAGACTCGTGCGCTTTGCGAGACAAGAATAAAATACAACTACATGTTCACGGGCGGCAATGGCAATTCCAAAAAGGGTTGGAAGTAAGCATTTCTAATTTATTTCGCAATACTAGCGAATTATCAAGCACATTTTTGTTTATCATCCTTTTACGTTGCAGCAAAGTCATAGAGACTCTGGCCAAAAGAGGAATTACAAGGACGAGCAGGGATAAGTTTAAAAAGAAGTGGGGCACTCAGGTCGCTCTGTACAAGGTATGGATTTAAAAGAGTCATCTCTTTCTATCTGTGCTAAGAACTTTTCTCGAATCATGTTACTGATTACTTCATCGTTCTTTGCAGAAGATGAAGGAACCATCCAAATTTACCACGGGGCAGGGCACAGAAGATGGAAACAAGGAGACACCAGCTTCCTGGGAACTGTTTGAGTTGTTCGACGAATTTCATACAGGGAAGCATACCCTACATCCAGACACCATAGCGGACACCTCTGCAGCAGCTGCTCCAGCGGATCCAAATGCTGCTACAAGCAAATCATATTTCCTGCTTGATCCAAATCAAACTGTGAGTGAGACCTCTACTTCTGAAACTGATGCTCAACCAGTGGCTCCAAATCAGACTGAAAGTGAGACCTCCATTGCTCCATCCATTCCCATCACATCTCCCAACCCTGGCCTCCCACTTGCGTCTGTTGTCAATGAGAACTCAACCAAAGTACTTATTCTAAGACCAGTCCAAAATTTATCTTCAGCTGCACCTTCCCTCCCTAAAGTACCCATTCCTTCAAACTCTGGTAATCCCTCTGTTCCTGTTCCGCAACCTTCAACTTCTAATGCAGCAGGCTCAGTGCCTGTCACCTGTAAAGAGTTTTTCAATAAGTCAGAGAAGAAAACAAAGGCCAAAGAAGCTAAGAAGAAGGAAGACGGATTTGAATCTTGGTTCCAAAACTTCATGGTCAACAGTGAGGAACAGAGACAAAATGAGCACAATCAGCTCCTTGACTTGTTGAAGAACTTTTCCAAGTAGTTCGTTACTTCTGCTTTTTTTTTTCTAATTTGTGACTATAACAATAATGCTCATTGAGATACAAAATGAGTGTAGGAACAATTTAAGTTTCGTTACCTTTTGTTATGTAGTTTTCTATATATTTTTTTGTTACATTTATATACTAAAATGACTGATATGTACTGCTGGTGCCAGAATAATAATTTATTTTTTTGTCATATATCTACAATTAGTTGTCCTCTTCTTCTGCTTGCCTCCTGGCCATGTTGTGCAACCTGCACAGCAGATCTCTGAGAGGTCCTCCACCCATTTCCTGCACTGGGGGTTGCTGTGGCCTTCTGATTTGTACAGGATTGTAGTTTATTATATCACCTGCATCCAGGCATATATTGTGCAAAATTGCACAAGCAGTGATGAGCTTGACAGCTTTACGAAGTTTTATCTCAATTGCCCTGTGAAATAGAGCCCTCCATCTGGCTTGCATCAATCCAAATGCTCTCTCTACTGTTGCTCTTATCTTGGAGAGATGATAATTAAAACTTCGCTGGTCTGCTGTAAGATTAACATCTCTATATGGGGTAACTAGGGCAATTGGTTGCCTCAAACTCATGTAGCCTCCATCCCCTATAATAAAAAACTCTTCTGGAGGGTAATTTCTATTCCGATATAATCCACTATGTCTTAGTATGCGAAGATCGTGACATGACCCAGGAAATCCAACACAAATGTGTAGAAACTTGGCAGTATGGTCTACTAATGCTTCCATAGCAATGGAGTAGAAAAGCTTCTGATTAATATATTCGTCATGTCGCTCTGGTTCACACAGAGTTCTAAGCTGGCAGACATCAATTGCTCCAGCACATTGCAAAAATACTGGAGATCCTGCCATGCGTCCAAAGTTTTGCCCTATGACTTCAACCTCTTCAGCACTAGGGCATTTAATTACATCCCTAGCCAGGCGAAGGATGACATTTAGAATATCGGATACCAAGTCACAGGCAGAACTCCTTGCAATGTCAAATGTGTTGCCACATACACGATACGACATTCCAGCCGCCATCCAGTAAAGGGTTATTATTACCTAAGCCAAAGAAATCAATTAAATTTACATCTTAATGTTTCACTACTAAATGTCAAGGAGAAACAATCATCACATGAACTCACTGCAAAGTGAAGGGCGTAACCCCTCAATTTGGGTGGGTGTCTTTGGGCAACTACTTGGGTAATTAAAGCTTGCAGCGATTCCCGTGTAACCCTCAGGTCTTTTTTTACTTGATCTGGGTCCAGATTTATCAATCTGGACATCCTCCTATTCAAGATCGGATTGCAGTATGGTCCCCTCTATTTAATAAATAATACAGAATATTAAAAACCAAAATCATTTAGCCACTTTGAAAAAAACAACATAATGACATAACCTACGGGCGCATGTCCACGTCTAGCCACCAATCGTTGTCGCATCAGATACAAGAAAATTAATCTATTTCTTTGATTGAGTTCATTTCGTCTCCTTATGTACAACTGTAACAGTGGTAAAAATATCGCCGGCAACTGTGGGCGTTCCATTTTTGATAGTTGATCAGGATGATCCTAGCTGCAGTCGTCAAAACAGAGCAGACGACAGACTACAGACGAATATGAATAGTGCCTCTCTGCGGATCGGATAATGCGGCTGGGGTGTGGAGCGGCTCGCCACGGCCCGGCAACCGACCGACCGCTCGACCACGGATCGGTCTGTGCTCGATCCGTGGCTCAATTCGGACACACTCAAGGTTCACATCCACGGACTACTTTTACAGTCTCCAACCCAAAGCGCACTTCCGCCTCATTTCAAAGGCGTCAAGCAGCCGTGACTCCATCACAGAACCAAGACGGCCAGGACCCAAATTTTATATAGCATGCTCGTTACTTAAAGGTCTTCCCGGGGGAATAATGGAAATAGGTTACTTGTCAGCCATCCAAATGATAATGATTTGTTCTTGATTTCAACCAGAGAGAAAAAGAAAGGCGCACAAGTCGAAAATATGCCGACGCTTTTGCGGCACTGTACACTTTGAAGTGTATTATTTTACAGGTTTACTCAGCTATCTGAGGGTATACAAGCAAATCTCTACATTAAAAAATTCGTTCTAGTTATAAAATGTCAGCATAATATTTCCAGCATTCTTTCCTTTACAACGTCATCAGATCACCTCGTGATGTAGACAGGTTATTCAGTGATTGAGGGTAACGATACACCCAACGAGTATTTGTTGGTGAACACATCAAATTTAAGGGCCATTCTCTCCAAGTTAACGCTGATTCATCCTCAGAAGCTCATAATATGGATTGGATTAGTTTGTTTAAGGTCTTGTGAGTGGCATAAATATCAAAGTCGGTCTACTCAATGGTTTCCCATTTATATGTCCCACTCCTCTCCCGCTATCGATACAATCCGGATATGCATGTAAGGCAACCTTTGAACAACTCCAAACATGCGGGTTTTGACTTAGCCTGGTATAATTGTGCGCCCATTAATAATTATTGAAATTTGAATCAATAATTTAAAAGTTGTGTTGGTTTTTCAGCATATTGTAGCCACGTCATGAAGGAAAAAAATCATGTGCTTCTTGCATGGATTGTTTGAAACGGAGAAGTGGCTTACCTGCTTTTACTTCTAGCGAACCTTTCCGAATCCGGTTTTGACGTCATTGGCATCAAATCTCCTCCCCACGTTAGAAAATGGAGGTGTCCGCATAATGGAAATCTTCTATTATTACGCGTATGTACACATTGTTGACCTTGTATTTTGTTTACAACTGTCCCAGAAGATTGTTATTGTATTCTTCTTCACCCTGTACCCTCAGACGGAAACAGTCACACATTTAACACCCACATGAAACATAAACTAGATGCCGGATCCTTGTATTGCTACGGCCCATGCCGGTTTTCTCAGTGCTTCTCGTCTGTAATGAGTGTCAATTTCGATTTCTGAACACTTGACTCACTTGATTTTTGGTATGTCTGGGGCCATTTCGTCAGCATTGTCGGCCAAAACCGTACTGAAAGTGGTCTTTGGATATTATACCTAAATTCTATTTGAAGTAGGTGAGACTATAGGCTTGAGGGGCACTACCCTACCACAACCTTGACGATTGTAACTTATTATTTTTTGTCATTTGGTTCCGTTTTGTTGCAATTTAACGCCTTTGTCTAGGATTTATTTTCTTTTTCCTACTTCACTGTGGAATTGTCACCCGTATTTTGTGTAGACATTTTCTGAGTCACCTTTTTTTGCATGTCGCCCCGGGGGTGTGTTCTATCGTGGGGGAGAGGTTAATTGCAGCGTTGAAAGCGGAATCTAAAATAGGGCAATTACCATCTTCAATTGCATTCCATTTTCCCTATTACCTGTCTCTTACACTTCACTTCAAACTTATATCTAAATGTCTGATTTTCATGTGTGTCACTGAACATTGTCATCATCAAAATGTATACAGTGGAACTGTTCCCACATCTACATAATTTTGGTTTTCTTTGGTTGGTTTCAGATTTAAGGCGTGATCAAAGTGCATTTTTTTCTGTGATATTGGCTTTCTTACATTAAAGAAGTCAGTGATTTTAGTTACCATCTAATTCTTAACCCAGCAAAATGGGTGTTCAAGACCTGCAAACTTTTCTTGAAAGCCCAAGTGTAACGGGTGGTACTGTTAATGTTGAGCTACTGAAAGTAGCACGAAGTGTCGTGTCAAAACAGAACGGGAAGCAAAAGAAACAGAAAGAATCTCTTTTAGGAGGACCACACTTATTCAGCTTAGTTGTTGATGCTGAATGTTGTATTGATAGACTCTATGGAGGATTTTTCTCAGGTTTGTCCTTTAAATTGTGATCTTAGCATATGTATCTTATTTTGGTAGGCTTCAAATTGTGTTACTCAGGTTTATTTTTTTCTTTTGCCCATAGATTGGGTTAGTGGGGGAGAGTGGAAAAGGATGGTTCAGTTTCTGTCAGTTCTCATTGATACAGTGCAGACTGGGAAAATTGACTTGATATTCTTTTTCAATGGAAGTCTAGAGTCTGAACGTATGCGTGAATGGGTAGCAACTCAACTCAAAGCTCGTGAAAATATCAACTTGGTAAGTTTTTTCATTGTTTCTGTTAATACATGCATGTACAGACACAATATTGAGACAAATTTAATTAATTTGTTTGTGACTTTACTATTAGGTTTTTAAACACATAAACTCCAAAGGCACTCCTCCTCCTAAAGTATGGTGGGTGCCACCAACTGGCCTACGCACAGCATTGCGTATGGCCATGCGGCATCTTGGACTGACAACAGTCACATCAATGGATGACCACAGGCAGGAAACTATTGCATACCTCAGAGAAAATTCCCTTCACGGCCTAGTTGCAGATGATGCAGAGTATGCTGTTTTTGATCCTCCACGGTACTTCTCTGCTTCTAATTTAAAATTAACCTACAAGGTATGTCAATAACATTTATGTAGTTGTGTGTTATTATTTTGTACCCAGACCTTTTTAATCTAATCTTTATTCTCTTACAGGGTATGGTGGAGACTAAAGAGTATCAGCTCAGTCAATTAGCAAAATCCTTAGATCTGCCAAGAGAAAGGTTCTGTCTTCTAGCAGCTTTACTTGGCAACTATGTACTGACTGAACAAGATCTAGCTGATTTTTACGGGCGTCTAGGACTTGATCCCTCAAATTTAAAGCCTGATGCCTTAGTAAAGTCAGTTGCCTCCTTTATCAAGACTTTAGATTCAAGTGACAACCTTGATTGTGTTGCTTCTCAAGTATTTGGTGCAGCAGGTGACAAGCGAAGTGCCAAATTAAAGCAGAGTGTACAGTATTATATGAATGGAACTAAAGAAGGCTTTCTGAACTACAGGCCTCCATCAGGTAAATCTTGAATTTTTGTACCATGTTTTTTAATACCATTCATTACAAGTAAAACTTGAGCAATCCTATGGCTTTATTTTTTATTGTTTTTTCAGCCCATATTTCCGATCTTAATAAGTCTAAAATTATTGACACCAATACAGTTAAAGTGGAAACTAATGGAGTCAGTGAGAATGGTGTGAGTTGTGATATGGATACCTCCAAGTTTGCATCAGAGACAGTAGAGAGTGAGCAGGAGAGTTTGGCTGCTTACAATGAGGCAACTGCTTCTCTCAACTTGTCACAAGAAATCAATGGTGATTCTTCCAATCAAACTAAAGAAAACGGAATATCTGAAGATCATGAAGAAAAAGAGAATGTGGAGGATGGGGCTGTGAATGGTTTAAATCAGCGGCCATCTTCAAATGACAGTCCCCAATCATCTGGTGCTTCAAGTCTAGGATTAAGTTCAGGCACCTCAACAAGTCAAGATCTCAAGGTTCCTCCTCTTCCCCCAGTGCCGCCAGAAGTCATGCGCACTGCCAGTGAAAGGCACCAGAAGGGTCTCATGTCCCCTTTTATCTGCCAGGTTTGTTTCCCATGATGTGTTTTGTAAACTTGGTTTAAGTGGTTATTCTCAAGATTTTTAAAAATGTAACTTTGATTAGTGTGAGTCCTTATGGCTTCTCTAATATATCTTAAATTGAATTTTACACTGTAGATTCTTAGTCATGGAGAAATCATGCTTCCAATGCTGATGGAGGATGAAATGAACAAAGAGCTGCCAAGTATTCACCTTTTTTATCGACCAGTGAGACGAATGGTGTATGCTATTCTTTTTAATTTGCATCATCACAAGTATCTTGCTAACAAATCTAAAAAAGAAAAGGGTTTGTTTTGTTTTCACATTCTTATTTTTTTTTTTCTTTCATTGAGTTTTTTTTCCTTTTTTGTTTCTTTATTAAAATTGATTGATTGTTTTTTCTAGACTCAACAGAAAAGACTGAAGTGCCTGACTTGATTATTAAAGAGTGGCTGTGGTCCAAAAGTAATCAATATCAATCTGCAGATGTTGTTCGAGCAGAGGAAATAGGATGGGCAGTACCAACGATTCAAAGACTCTGGTTTGGGTAAGTAACTTGTTTTGCAGTTATAATCCTCTCCTCCATGATTTGTTAATAATTTTTATCCTTTTGTTTTCCTTTATCAGGTCCACTATTGATGACAAACGCCGCCGTCTGCGAGCATTTTTGACATGCATGAGATCAGACAATCCACTTATTCTTAATACCTCATACGTACCACAACACCTTCTAGTCCTAGCTTGTGTTCTTAGGTATTTACATTTTTACTTCACCTGTTCCTGGTTGTGTTATTGTGTTTTTGTAGCTCACTATTTGATGGCCTTTTTCTGTATAGGTACATTATGTCCTCCCCAGAGAAAGTATTGCGGAAGCATGAATTAGATGCCATCATAACTCAGGCTGTTTCTCCAGAATTAATGGATATCCAATATCTTGAAGAGTTACAGGTGCCAAATATATGTTTTATCCATCTGTTTTGTTTCTAGAATTAATTCTTTTCACCAATATTTGTTGGAAACTTACAAACGTTTTTCCTTACAGCTACCCATGGTTACAAGCAGAGGAGTGCAGTTAGCCACGCTTATACTCGCAGGAATTGAAACTGCTTTACTGGTCAATGATGCCTGCGGTGCCCCAGTACCTTGGCTAATGTGTTGTCCATGGTTGTACATTGATGGAAAACTATTGCAACACACTCTTGCCCGTGCTGGTGCCTGCAAGAATTTACGAGAACTTTGTGGTCATCGTTTGGATCAAGCTGTTAAAGTTGAGCGAATGCGTCAAGCGGTTTTAGAAGGACTAGACGTTCAATTTGCCAGGAATCCAATTCCAACACTTGCAAGCGCGGCTGGTAAATATTAAACGATCTTGTTAAGTTTCCCTTTTAAAAAGTGAAGCTTTGAATTTTATTCATCATTTCTGTCTCTGCAGGAGCCTTGCGAATGCCAAATATGATGCCTGGAGGTATGATGGGTGCACCAGGCAATGGTCCTTTAGGACGTGGGGCTGGCCGGGGTGGTCTCCTACGAAGGGCTGTTCCTCCTGGAGGTGGTCAATTAGAAGTGGCTGGCCTTGTTGTTAGCAGCTGGGGTGCTAATTATGGATCTCGCTCATCTCACCCTGTTCCTCAATTAGGTTCATATCACCCAGGCATGAGACCTGTGCCACAGGTTTGTTATCTCTTGGTAATCTTTACTCGTTGTTTCTGGTTAGAATTTGCTACTAATGTTGTATTTTTTAGATGGTACCAGGAGGCATGAGAAATTTTAGAATGCCTATGATTGAATTTAATGGCTCTAGAAACATACAGAGACCATTATTCCAGACAAGAGGTCCTGGATCAAAGGCCGTGACCCGCAGTAAAAAAAGTCAGGTGAGACATTTATTAATTGCTAATTCATCATTTTTCATGTTTATTGTTGAGTGACAACTAATGCAAACTTGTTGAACTCAAAGGTTGCCAAAAAGAAGAGTGTGGCTCCACCCAGTGGGACTAAACGCATTCTTAATAATGATAAGAGGACAGGAAAGGGTAGAGGAATGACAGTAGATTCTGAAGACGCTTCTGGGTATGACAAATTTTCATGTTTTCTTTTGTTATTTTTGTGAATTTAGAATCAGACATTAATTAAGATTTCTGATCCATCAGGAGAACTGCCATTCCCATTGCTGACCTAATCAAAAAGATAGATGGTTCTCCTGATCAATTTGAGGATTCACCAGTAAATGGAGAGAAGAAAGACTGTGATGATGCTGCCCATCAAGGACAGGGAGATGGCCCTGTTGTTGTGAATTAATATGGTGTCATCATTAGCGGACCATGAACCACCAACTTGTGATATTACAGATGATGACTGAACCAGTGCGCTGCCAAGTGATGGTGTTGTGTAAATCAGTGCCGAAATACTGTGAACTCTTGACTGCAGAGGAATTTTTGAATTACGCAATTTCTGTCTATTTATTGAAAGATGCACTGATGTGACTTTTATCTTAATGTTGTGACCAGGATGTGATGTTTTTTTCCTTTTGTTTTATATCTATATCATGGAAGAATTCACCGTTTTATATATCATCAATCATGATTGTGCCTTACGAAAATTGTCGATCAAACGTCATATTGATTTTGCTTTGTTTCTACGGTGAAAAGTATATTTTTCTATGTTTGTTATATTGTTACATAAAAATTAAGAATGTTTTGATGTTTGACTCTTGGAACATCCAGAAATGCTAGGTCAATCATGGGAATGTTAATGAACTGAAGTTGTTTGATTGTGACAGCCTGTTGGATTTTTGGGAACATCTGACACTGCTTTTTTTTCGCCTCATTGAAAAAAACAACAGGATTTCCATTTACTTTTTTTTTTAATTTGTGAAGTGTCATTCATTACTTACTTTACAAACACAATGTGAAGGTACATACATCTCTCATCAAATCAAGATTCTTCTGATCCCATGTGCTTGTACTATCTGTCTGTACCAAATGCTTATCACATAATCATCTGACCGCAGACCTCCCATTTTCTATTTAATACTAGAGGTGAAATAGATGAAGGAAATTATCATCTTTTATTCAATTGAACTTGGGACGTAAATGATTTCTGCATTGCAGTCGTAGAGCATTATGCTCTTGTAAACCTGAAAGGACTATGTTTTTACAACCAGAATATGTGCATCATATTTGATGTGCTATTATAATGCTTCAGAATTGCAGCTCTGTTGTATAATGTCAACTGTTGTTGCCATATATTGTCAACACAGCTATGCAAACTATGCATATGCTTTAATGGACCTGTTTTAACTTTTTCATGTGCATTCTAGGCCTGAGCTAAAAATGCAAGAAAAAATGCAAAAACAAAAATGAAAATTGGGGGCCCACCAATGTAATTCTACTCAACAAATATGTCTGACGACAACATAATCTTATCATTTATTTTCTGCTTAGCTTTTAAGATATATTATGGTACTTGATGAATCTTTTGATTCAAACCAAAGTGTGTTTTTGAAAAGGTGTCAGCCATCATTTCAGTTGTATTTTATATGGAGTTTTAACTTATGACAAATGTCATGAATCTTGCTTACAAGTACTCAATGGATGCCATTGTCGTTGGTGTCAAGGTATATTCAAGGTTTTATGTGCAGAAGCTTAAAGTTTCATCTGTAGTGTGTATTCTGGACACAAAATGTAGATTCACTATGTTATTCTAGTTTGTAATTATTATGACAGGTAAAGATTTATCTTTTGGAGGGTTAATTTTGGTTTGTGTTTCTCCCACAATATTGGCAAATGAAAATTAATCTGAGTAAGCTACAAGTTATCTAGCTTTGGAGGGCTCTTAGTAGAATTTAGTGGACAATTTCTTTATTTGCAGTGTTTGAATTAATGTTAATACATGGAATGACTGGAGTGTGGGCCCCTGCACCCCTATTGAAGTATGTTGAACTAGCTTCTAATTTTTTTTAATTTCTTTTTTGTGTTGTACTGATAAGTTTTGTAACATAGCACATGTACCCAAGACAAATGTTCCATAGGTACCTCCCTCCCCCTTTAAAAAAAATACTAACCATTTAGAAGCTTTAATTACAAACAAAAAATATATTCTTTTCTTTTTTTATTTTTATTTTTTTGTGTTTGAGAGTTGGAAGTATTAAGGCTCTTTTCAACATGTAATCAAAGCAATGGAGGTCCCCTATTAATATATTGTAAAGAGTTGCATAATTGCCTTACTCATTTCTTATATCTTATTATCTATGCTCTGAAATGTATGTCTTGTGCATATTACAGGATTGCTTTCAACGTTATTCAGTTCTTCTGTCAGTTATAATCAATCGTATCTTCATTATCCAAAACTACTAGAACGGGATGTAGGTGGAAAAAAATGTTGGATTACTGTTAAAGGAAATTTATATTATGCTGTAACTGGTTGACTCTGTAGGATTTGAGAGAAAGGATCTAGATACAGTCTGATCTGTTTGTGGTTGTAATAAAATTTCTGGAATCAAAACGTTGCCTCATTCAATATTTAGTAGCAGGGCTTTTCTAAAAACATCATTGACATAATTATTAATTTATATTTAATTCTTAAAATCCATAACAGTCTTTTGAGAGGGCAAACCTTTCCATCTGACCCAGAACAGTTCATGATTCAACTAATATCAACATAGATGGTTTGTCACAGCATAATGCAGTCGGTAAACCTTGCATCTTCAAACATCAACTCTCGATCATTATTTACTTCGAACTCAATAAAATAAAAGTTAAAGCGAAACGTGAAATAAATACTGCAAATAATTATTAACTTCCCCTCACAATCCAAACAGGAGAACTTCGAGATCCGATGCTCGTCGCCTGTCGC